>NC_081362.1:38422961-38502961 GCF_030684315.1 Stegostoma tigrinum
GTGAGAGAGAGTGGGGGGAGAGAGAGAGAGAGTGGGGGAGAGAGAGAGAGTGGGGAGAGGAGAGAGTGGGGGAGAGAGAGAGTGGGGGAGAGAGAGAGTGGGGGGGAGAGAGAGAGTGGGGGAGAGAGAGAGTGGGGGAGAGAGAGAGAGTGGGGAGAGAGAGAGAGTGGGGGAGAGAGAGAGAGTGGGGGAGAGAGAGAGTGGGGAGAGAGAGAGTGGGGAGAGAGAGAGAGAGAGGGGGGGCGGAGAGGGAGAGAGAGAGAGAGAGAGAGAGAGGAGAGGAGAGAAGGGAGAGAGAGAGAGAGAGAGAGAGGAGAGAGAGGAGAGAGGGAGAGAGAGGAGAGAGAGAGGGCGGGAGAGGGAGAGAGAGGAGAGGGGGCGGGAGAGGGAGAGAGAGAGAGAGAGAGAGAGAGAGGAGAGAGAGAGAGAGTGAGAGCGGAGAGCGAGAGAGAGAGCGAGAGCGAGAGAGAGGGCGGGGGGAGAGAGAGAGAGAGAGAGAGAGGGCGGGAGAGAGAGAGAGA
The DNA here is from genome assembly GCF_030684315.1 of Stegostoma tigrinum. Lineage (NCBI taxonomy): Eukaryota > Metazoa > Chordata > Chondrichthyes > Orectolobiformes > Stegostomatidae > Stegostoma > Stegostoma tigrinum. Next base: position 38,423,483 of record NC_081362.1, read on the forward strand.
GAGAGAGAGAGAGAGAGAGAGACGGAGAGAGAGAGAGAGAGTGAGAGGGGGGGCGGGGGAGAGAGAGAGAGAGAGAGAGAGTGAGAGAGAGAGAGAGAGACAGTGAGAGAGAGAGAGAGAGAGAGAGAGACAGAGAGAGACAGAGAGAGAGACAGAGACAGAGAGAGAGAGAGACTTAGTGAAGAAACCAGGCTCTTGACCATATGCACTACACTGCTCCTCGGAAAAGCACAATGCCTGCCAAGAGATGATGGATTATCTCATGTCCTAACCATATACACATCCTGTTCCAAAACCATCTTTCATTATTTTCTAACTTCCCCACATGACAGCATGAAATGCATTACCCACCCTTTCAGTATTCTTAACGGCCCATTTCCTTGGGGACACCCAGGCCACTGTGTGTTCACAAACACACCATCTTTTCGTACAACATTTTTTAAATAACCTCCCTTCAACTATTGCGCAAGGTCCCAAATTTGCTATTGGAATCCAGGCTAATTGATTATTATTTTCGTACACAAAAATTTTTCAAATAACATGATTTGAGCATGTTGGTCTTGAGCATTCTGCTCTTAAATGAAAAATACAATTTAAAACTTGTAATGTTCTGAAAAATACAAATTAAAATGTCAATAACTGCAGTCTCAACATTGAACCCCAATATTGGTGGTCCAACATTATGTTATAGTACACTTGTCCGTATTTACACATCAACAAACTAGGTTTCGATCATAGCCAAACCATCAGTGGGAAGACCTCTGGGCAGCTAACTTCACAGAGCAACAAGCCTCCGTACATGAATAACCTTGGATTCCTTGTCAGGATATGGAAAATGGCTGCTTGGCAGGTGTCTTAGCCATAGCATGGTGACAGAAAGAAATGTAAAATCTACAATGCAGAAATACACGCTTTAGTGGAGGTTTGGTAATTTTTAAAAATATATTCCAGTAGGCAGTTTTCTGTATGACTCGTGTCAGGCATGATCGTTCTGATGCTGGCCAGAAGATTTGTGACATACATACAACACTGGTTACTGGAGCATCAGGAGTAGAAATTGCCAATTTCCCTTTCTCTTCAACCCGCAGTTGTAAAGCTAGGATTGCTGCCGTGCAGCGGTAGTGTTCCTAACTCCAAGGAGGCCTGGGTTCCAGTGCAACCTACTGCAGACACGTCTACAATTGTAAGTCAAACACACAACACCAATTAGTGCAGCGAAATCCAATTAGCTCAGATGACACTGAATCTGGCACTCAGTGTAGGGCTGTTGAATGACTTTTTCCAAATGACCCTAAAATACAAAATTAGGCAAGTGAAAAAATTATTTATTGATTTCAGGAATATCAACATTGACAACAGGCTGATCTACACCAGCCAAAAATCAGAAGGCTAAAATCAGAATGTGACAGAACTCCCCACAACACCACTCTTTCCTTAAAGAGAGTAAAAACTACTGATGCTGGAGTCTAAGGATAACACAGTGTGGAGTTCGAGGAACACAGCAGGCCAGCCAACATCAGGGGAGCAGAAAAGCAGATGTTTTAGGTCGGAACTCTTTTCTGAAGAAGGGCGCCAACCTGAAACGTCAGCTTTCTAGCTCCTCTGATGCTGCCTGGCCTGCTGTGTTCCTCCAGCTCCACAATGTTACCACTGCCTACTTGCTGGGATGAAGACAATCCCAAGAACACCAGTAGCTTTGGCAGCATCCAAAGCAAAGCAGTCTGTTAGGCTAACATTCTCTGCCTTCAATGCAGTGGTAATGTGTGGAATGTGCAGAATACACTGCAGAAATTCACAGATGACTTAGACAGCATCTTCCCAGTCAACAACCTCTAACCACCTAGAAGGATAAAAAGCAGATGATCCATGGGAACATTACTCCTGCACATTTTCCCCCTACCAGTCACACGACACTAATTTGGAACTACACTGAATCAAAATCCTGATCTCCTTTTCAAACACTGCTACAGTTGCAACTACACTGCAGTAGTTCAAGACAATGGTTCGTTATCACCTCAAGGGTGTATAGTGTAAGCATTGCCAGAAATGCCCACGTCTGATGAAACAATGTTTTTAAAAAATGAGAGGTTGTGGTTAGGTTTTTCATCAATTCTGAACAGATTACCTTACAAAAAAGTTTTAGTCATTGTAAAGTGTGCTGCCAACTGAACAAAGTTTACAATGTTTCAAAGTCAGGGCCAACTCCACGGACCCGATGAGCAGAGAAATTTACATCAACACAAGTGCAGTTTGGGTGAAGTGCTGCATTGTTCAAGGTGGCATGTGTGTTATGAGGCATTAAATTTTGTTTCAAAGAAGTGCCAGTCTGCTTGGGTGGATTTCAGAGGTTCCACGGCATTATCTCAAAGAAAAACAAGGGAGTTATCTTGATGTATTCATTCTCGAAAATCAACACTCTCAAAACACAACTTCTAATTATTATCATAACATTTCAGATAAACAGCTGTGTACAAATTGCTTGCCTTTTCCCTATACAACAGTAACCACACCAGTATACTTTAAGTCATGTAGAGACATTCAGCACGGAAACAGACACTTCAGTGCAACTCATCCATGCCTACCAGGTATCCTAAATAAACCTAGTCTCATTTGCCAGCATTTGGCCCATATCCTCTAAACCCTCAATTCATACACTCATCCAGAAGCCTTTTACATGATGTAATTGTACCTCCTCCATCTCTTCCTCTGACAGCTCATTCCATATGGACATGAAATTCAATGATTGGATGAGAACTAGATCGAGCCAATGTGGATTGCTGTTCAGTGATCAAAAATAGTTAAATACGAACACAAGGGATCAAAATATTTTGGTCTCTAGAGATTGCAGAAGACCCAATTTATAAACAAAGATGTGCAATGGGACCGTGTGGTAGTCCTAATGCACAAAACAACGTGAGAATTGCCCAGGAAGTTTAAACTTTCGACGGTCAATTCTCCTACGTGAAAATCTCTGAATCTGTGCTATGGTTAGAAGATGGAACAGATCCAGTGTTTTCTTAGATTATCTAGTGAAGGTTAGACAGATTAAAACCTCATCTAAGCTCGGGGTGATTCCAGTAATGACATCACAAAATCTCCCCAAACTAAAAAGCTGTCAACACCACCAACCCTGACACAGCTACCTTGCCACTCTATGCTGCAATTGTCCCCTTCTCATCTAGGTGAAGACAGTTTCTCATCTCTAACCATCACCTCCACATACAGAAGCACAATGAGCTGTGAATGCAAGACCTTGTGATTATTTTTGACCCAAGTCTCCAGAAACATATCACTTGATTCTTGAATGCACTATGGCATCTGCTTCTTTCTTCTTCCCAAAAAGGTGCCCCAGAATTCTATATGTTGCATCATTTCCCTTCAAACCAATACCCTAAATTTTGTTTTGAAAGCTTGCATCTAGATGCACAAAGTATTACTGCTTTGACTTATTTACAAATTCTCAACCATCAGCTTCCTCCAACATGCGTGCAAATCCTATGATAGTTTGTGAAACAGAAAACAATACCTTTTAAAGATTAACGTAGGGTCATATGGCACAGAAACAGACCCTTCAGTCCGACCAGTCATAGCAACCATGTTCCCAAACTAAAACCAGTCCCACCTGCCCAGTCCTGGCCCATATCCCTCCAAACCTTTCCTATGTACTTATCCAAATGTGTTTTAAATGTTGTAATTGTACCTACATATAGCGCTTCCTCAGGAAGTTCACTGCACATGCGAATCACTGTAAAAGAATATTGCCACTTTTTTTTTGAAAAACTCTCTTCTCTCACCTTAAAAACATGCCTGCTAATCTTGAAATTCCCCATCCTAGGGAAAAAAGACAACTACCATTAATTCTACCTACACCTCATTATTTTATGAACTTCTATAGGGTCGCCTCTCAACTTCTTATTCCTAAGTGAAAAAAAAGAGTCCCAGCCTATCCAACCTTTCATTATAACTCAAACCTTTCATATCCAGTAACATCTGTCTTCATCATTTCAGAAATCAAAGCAGGCATCAGTGAAATTGAGCATGGAGCTATCAAACCAGGAAAAACAAACTGATTCACTTATGCCCTTCAGGGATAGAAACGATGTTGGACTTAAGTCAGTTCTGCAATCCACTCAAGTCACTCCATTGCATCCAACTATTACAAAGAATATCAACAGCTCTTAAATGATCTTCTTGAAAGATAAGCAAAGATAGGCAATGAATGCTGTTATGTTCATATTCCCAGATGTATTGTAAAAACAGCATTAGAGAAATACTTTCAGCAACAGTGCCCCGCATTTTGGACTTCACAACAACTAGCCCTGGCAAATCTGGGAAATTTACTTTCCGGTTACTGTCAGCTGCACGCCTTGAGAGCCATCTGCTCAAGCAGTCCTCGGAGACCAACGTGAAAATAACAGGTAACTTTGATTAAGTCAGCTCAAAATCTCCTGTTTTCCAAAGAACAAGGGGACCAATGTTCAATTAACCTTCTATTAAAGTCCAGCTTCACAGTTTCCACACAGCCAGGTCTGATCTCAGTATTTATAATCTGCAGCATTGATCGATAACCAAAATCAACCAAACAGGCTTCATGGAGTCATATTTTCCAATATTCCAGGTAGGGCAGACTTTCAAATAGGATTTTCTCCCAGAGCAAAACCTGACTGAGCTGTGCATACTATATTTAGTTTTATAAGGCGCCTGTCAAAATAAGTCTTCAATTCCAACCAAAGGAATGCTTCCTTTGACTTGCCAATTTCAAGCAGTTATTTCTACATCATAAAGGAGTTCAATTTTCAAAAAGGCGGAGCATCAACACAATATACCAGTCAATTTACACCAGTGTAACAGAAAGAGTATAAATACCAACATATGGTATTTATATTTAATCACAATGCAAAAATTAGTCAATCCACCACCAGGGAGTAAAATCTGCTTAGCACATGTGCTAACACATTTGGGATATCCAGGCATATAGTGGGTCTATTGAGCCATTTTCAGTTCATCGTTGAATTATATCGTAATTCCATTATCTGTAAGAAGCTGCCATCATTCTGGATGTGTTCAATTCATGTAGCATTTATAGCCTGTTCTGGAAGAAATGCCAGACAACATATTGCTCAGGAAATATTCTGTGCTGTGCACTATTTTGTCTCAAATCACAGCAAAATTTCAAATTACAAAATCAATTGTTAAATATAAATTTTTAAATCTCAAGTTAATACAAGATGTTTTGCTTTTTCCAGTTAAGGAGTTCCAGGACTCTGTTCTGTTCCTATTCATGATGTGAACCATCATTGAAAATCAATTATGTGGCTCAGGATAAAAACATTATGGTAGCAATTTGTCATTGGTAAACACACAGTTGAACGTTTGAGTAGCTCTCAGCATGCTTATTCTCACTTATCAAATTTGCTTCAAAACCAAAATGCATATGCCCAGATAGTGTGCACTATTAGGGGCACAGTATATCCAAAATGGAAGCATTAGGCTCAGCTCGCCATTAATTTCTATTTATTAACAGAAAATCAAAATCACATTTTGCAATTTTAGTCACCAGGCACTTCTTTGCACTGAAGATTCTAAGAAACCAGTCTGATCTGTGAATAGTGACCTCAACCTGGTATTTCCCCTAGTTCAATGACATTTAGTAGACAGCTGTTTACACTCATGTTTCACTCTGTCCTTTCTCCCTAAAACAAACTTCAAAAGACAACTGAAAATTTTTAAATATGGTAGTAAATGTTATAGTATACATGAATAGCTCACTTTACTTAATTGGTTAAGCAACAGAACATGAACCTGACCATCAAAAAAAAGTTTAATAAGTAGCACCTTACGTTTTTGAAAATTGTGCATTATAATCATAGGCTACTTCAAGAAATAAAGCACTAAGTCACATTGTGGGCAGCACGAGCATGCAAGCAGACAACCAGAAACAAAAAGAAATGTGGAAAATAGAACAGGAGTAGGCCATTCGGTCCTTTGATCATCCTGTTTTATAGCCTGTTTCTGCTTTTCCCCTAATTCCTTTGATTCCTTTACCTCCAAGTGCTATATTGGACTCCTTGAAATCATATAGTCCTCAATATTATGGTTTCTCTAAGAGAATTTCACAGACTCACCACTTCTCGGGAGAAGAAATCTCATCTCAATCCTAAATGGTTCACCCTGTCTCCTTTGACTATGACCCTCTGGTTCTGGATACCTCTGCCATTGGGAATATGATACTAGTACCTTTCTTGTCTAATCTTGTTAGAATTTTATAGACTTCTGTGAGATTCCCACCCAAACAAACGTTCTTCTGAATTCCAGCCAGCATAAGTTGCAAACAACTTAACCTCATCTCAGATGTCAGTCCAGCCATCCAAGGTGGAGTCTGATAAACCATTGCTGCACTCTAAAACAAGAGCATCCTTCCTCAGAGAAAGGAGGCCAAAACTCCACACAATATTCTACATGTGAACTCACCAAGTATAATTGCAATAAGATATCCTTGCTGCTGTACTCTAATTCTCTTACTCTGAAGACCAACGTATCATTTGCCTTCTTTACTGCCTGATGTGCCTACATGCTTAACCTTCAGTGAAAGCCTGGTTGAACATCCCCAGTTTTGATTTATAATCAGATAATAATCTGCCTTCTTATTTTTGCTAGGAAAGTGAATAACCTCACATTATTAATATAATGCTGCATCTGTCATAGCACTTGCCCACTCAACTTGCCCAAGTGACACTGAAGCATCTCTGCATCGTCTTCATAGCTCACACTCACACCCAGTTTTGCAAATTGAGCTATTACATCAAGTCTCATCTAAATTGTTAATATACATTATGAATAGTGCAATCCTACTATTGATTCCTGCCATTCCCACTAGTCTCTGCCTACCATTCAGAAAGAAGACCTATTTGTTTCTACAAAAAAGGTATTATAAAATTAATCTGTTTGGACATATTACAACAACATCTCCACGGCAGGTCAGGCTTGAAAACTTCTGGCCCAAAAAGAGTCTGTGTTCTCAAATTCCACCAGCTGCCGCGGACGGATCTGAACCCATGTCCCAACAGCATTAGCTTTAGCCTCCAGATTACTAGTGACTTTTTTTAAAACTATGCCAGTGAAAAAGCACCATTGACAGAACATAACTATAATTCTAACCAATCATGCTGCTATCTTGAAATAAAATCTTGCACGAAACTTGATGACTACAGCAGTATCAGTGGAACCGCTGTATTTTACAAAAAAATAGATATTTGACAGCCTTACATCTGTATTATTTTTATATTACTGATAATATTTATTATTTTTTAGAGCAGAGGCAATGGCCTAGTGGTATTATCGCTGGACTGCTAATCCCCAGACCTTGATAACATTACTGGAACCCGAATTCAAATTCTGCCAAAGGAAGATGGTGGAATTTATATTCAATTTAAAAAAAAAATCCGGAATTGAGAGTCCAACGATGACCATGAATCCATTGCCAATTGTCGGAAACGCCCAGCTGGTTCACTAACGACCTTTAAGGAAAAATACCATCCTTACCTGGTTTGGTTGACATGTGACTCCAGACCCACAGCAATGGGGTTGGCTCTGAACTCAACTAGGGATGGGCAATAAATGCTGCCTGATCAGCAATGCCCTCATTCCGTGAATGAATAAAAAAAATTTTAGACAATCAATCCACATTTCTCACACATTTAAGTCTTTGAACTGCCATCTCAAATTTAGATGTTTGCCTACAGATGTGGCAACTGAACGGGGATGAGCAATGACCTTTTTCCACCACTGGGTGAAAAAGAAATCTGAGCAGGAATCAGAGTCTACCTGCTGCTTAGGTAATTCCATTGCAAACAAAGTTTAATTTGGCATTATGTTGATAATTCCACTCTGGAGACTTAAAAGTCATAAAAATGGCAAACACAGCAAGAAAAAAATCACCTTAGTAACTGCATTCAGTGGTATTATTCTGTTTATTTGCAGTTGAAAATTTCTCAAACTGCAACTGGCCATGGTATAGTGTTAAATAATTAGAGGTATCTCCACAGATTAGCAGGGGGCGTCTTCCCACTTGAGGAAGAATTCAATCCCAAGATTAAACAGGTCTGTATTTATACCAATCTTCTGCAATTCCTAGTTGGTGTCATCAAATTAGGTTTCTTGCATTACGATTTTCTGAATTCTGGCACAAATCCAGTTTTGCATGAATAGTGAATCCCACAGCCACTCGAGAATGATCGGAAATAATCTTTTCATAAATTAGATGAAATTAGCAACTGCTGAATTTATACTTTGCTGCAATTTCTTCACATTGAGGGGAATTCATCTGGAAATGGCAGACTTGTTTGAAAGATGAGCAGGATTTGCAGCCCAACATTGTAGGTTATAGGAGATTCAGACAAGGTAGATAGGAAGATAGAAGTTGGGTGTTTCCAATATTGATTGAGAAATCAGTTACGGCACTTACAAGGGATGATATCTTGAAACGAGGCCATTTGGGTAGAAAAGTTTAAAAAACATACAAAGGCGCAAACACACGTGTGTTTATTATCGACCTCAAACAAGCAGAGAAGTAGAAAATCAAATTTCAGAGGCATACCAATAGAGCAGTGATAGTAGGTTAGTATTTTAACTACCCGAAAACTGACTGTGACAGGTTTAGCATGCAAGGTAGTGAGGAAGCCAAATGTTTGAATTGTATCCAGAACTGTGTTTTGGGTAATATGCAGAAAACCCAAAAGGAAGTAGGCCATTCTGGATATAACATTGTAAATGAGTTCTGGCCAGTGAAGAATTATCATTTAGAGCGTATTTTTGAGATAGTGACCACAATTCAGTCAATTTAGGGTAGTTATGCAAAAAGACATGGATAGGCCAGGAATAACAGTTCCAAATGAGGGAAAAGATGTACTCTGCTGTTTTTGCTAAAGGAAAGGTGTAATTCAGTGTGAGAGAACTGGAAGCAGTTATTTGTTGATGAAACTGTGTCAGTTCAAAGAAAGGCAAAGAGGAAATAGGGGGCATACAAGGCAAAGAACGGGACCAAGACTAGAGAATTTTGAACTCTAGGGTTATGAAATTTAGGTTGAAGAAAAAGCAGAAAGCGTAAATGGAGTGAGGGGTCTCAACTGGAAGCTTTTCTGTGGGCTGATATGGGTAAGGGATCTTAAAAGTGAAATTGGAAAGCAATTAGAGTACATGCAAAAGCATTGGTGGCTCAAAAAAGTGAGTTCTTTTGAATATATTAAGAGTTAACAGAATAACTAGAAAGAGTAAAGCTCATTAGGGACCAGAGAGAGGTAAACAAGAGGGCAAGACAGTAAAAGAATAACTTGGGCCCAGACCTATAATGGGATTTATCCCACACGGAAGAGAGCAAATCAGGGGATATCAGCGCCCTGGCAGCAACTGTCAAGAGTCATGTTGGACTTGAAGCACCGACTTGGTTGCTCTCGCCAGAGATACTGCCCTTCCTGTTGGGTTTCTCCATCGTCTTCTATTTCTCTTTCAGATTTCTAGTACCTGCAGTATTATGCTTTTCATTTTGTGTTTTTTTCTGGCCACAGGTAAGAAGGCAGAGGATAGTAAATGTTGCCCCACTATTTAAAAAAGGAAATCACAGACCAGTCTAGCCTCAGTGGTGAAGAAGTCATTAGAAAGAACAGAGGAACAGAATATACCTGCACTTGGACAGATATGGATTAAATTGAAATGTTTAACATGGATTTGTTAAGGGAGGATTATTTCACAAGTTTGATTGAATTTTTTGAAGGTGTAATCAAGAGTGTTGATGAGGCAAATGCATTTGTGTAGTCTATATAGATTTTACCAAGGTTCTTGGTGAGATCCTTCATAGTTGACAGGCAAGAATTAACAGCCAAAGGACCCAAAGCAAAGAGGCACAATGGGTTCAAAATTGGCTGTGAAGCTGCAAATGAGATGACAAATGTATATCTCTGCAACTGAAAGCCCGTGTGGGGTTCCATGGTGTTGGAGCTGGGGTCTTTGCTGTTTGTAGTGTACATTAGTGATTTGGACTCAAAATGTCACGGGTATGATTAAAAAAGTTTACACATGACATGAACTTGATCAGGTGAAAAATATTGAGGTGTATATCAATAAAACAGACAAACAATGTCAGGTGGGCACAGCTGTGGCAAATGGAATTTAATCCAGAGAAGCAGAGAGGTGATGCATGTGGGAGAGTTAACAAGGCAAGTGATTATACTATGAATTGTTAGGAGCTTGGAAAGTAGAGAAGACCATAGGGACCTTGGTATGCATATCCACAGATCTCTGCAAGTAATGAAAGATGGTTAAGGCAGCTTTTAGGATACTCACCTTTATTAGCCAAGGCAGAGAACGTAGATTATGCTGGAACTAAAGAAAATATTAGTTACAACTGGAGTAATGCATGAATGTGAGATCACATCATTAGATGGATACAAGTGAAAAGAAAGCGAGTGCAGAAGAGCTTTACCAGGATGCTGCCTTGGCTTGAAGATCTAAGCAATTAAAAAACCTGAAGGCTTGGGTTGCTTTCACTGAAGTAGGGAAGATCGATAGGTATACAACATCATGAGGAGCACAGGTAGGGTTAATTGGAAGACACTTGTTCTGGATTTAAAGGTGGAGGTAGATGCTAAGAGGGAATTGAGAATTTTTTCACTCACAGGTTGGAGACAGTTTATTTCACTGCTTCAAAGCGAGAGGGTGAGTTAGAACCTTTCAAAGCATTTAAGCAATATTTATATACTCATTTGCATTATCGTAGCCTCCTGGTTATGGGCCAAAAGCTAGAAAATGGAATTAGTGTAGTCAGATCTTTATTGACCATCTCAAACACGATGACCAAATACCTTCCGTTAATGCCACAAATGCCTATGAGTCTGAGAAATGTGGTAGAAAATTTCAAGAAACTAAGTCATTAATGGGGTTTGCCCAACAAGAATATAGTATTCCTCCCCATTAGTAATCCAGGTTCAAATCCTACCATGGCAGAGGGTGGAATTTTCAGTTCTTAAGAGTCCTATTAGACTCAAATCATTTACTGTTTTACTTTCAACAGATGCTGCCAGGTCTTCTGTGTTTCGCCAGCATTTTGAGTGTCTGTTTCAATTTTCAACAGGCGCAGCTATTTTGCTTTTAAATATGCCAAAAACAAAAAAAGTTGTATTTTCTCAGGCAAGCTTTTCTAATTTTCCACAATTCTCAAAAGTAGAACACTGTTGTGCGCAGCAAAATATTTATGCAATAATTTGCACTAGTTATATTCCCAAATATATGAGCCTTGCATGGCTCAGGGTCCTAGTCTGGCATGGCAACCGCTACTGCATATGCTCCAGAAGGCATTGGACTATGAGAAGGAAGAATCGTTTATGCTTTCTCTAGGCCATCTTATCAGCAAGAATAGCTGAGCAACAAATATGAATGGAAAATGGCCCCTGAAGATTTCAATTCTTAAATACATTGAATTTATAAAGATTGAGCCCAAGCTTGGGACAGTATTTTCCTTGCAGACTTCGTTATTTTGCGATCATGCATTAGTAGATTGTATACTCCAGAGGACTTTGACAAATATCAAATATACTAATTAGAAAAAATTCTTATATATGTTACCTCAAGTTCTAAAATGTTTGTCATCTTTCAAAAAATATGCAATACAGGAATGAGACATTAGATCAACGTTTTCAGGCTGGCTGTTATGGTCCACAAATGCTCAATCTCATCTCACTTCTTTAAACCTATTATGGTTATCCATTATTCCCTTCTTATTCAAATATTTACAAAAAAAAGTATTTCAGATGCTGAAAATCTTAAACAAAGGAAATAAATATTCAAGTCAGACAGCACCTCTGGAAGGAAACAATTAACATTTCAGGTTGATGACCCTTCATCAGGAAATGGAAAGAACTGTCAACCAGAATCATCATGTTGCTCTTCACAGAAGTCATGGAACATGCCAGATATTTCAAGCACTGTTTTTATTTAATCCATTTGCTTGTCCAGTTTTCCCTCAACTGTCCATATAATGTTCACTTCAATCACTCTGTGATCACAAGTTCCACAATTCAATTCTTTTGTGATACACTGAAAGCCCCATTAAAATTTCTTGGTGAATATTTCATACCGATGGCCTCTAGTTATGCTTTTAGTCATTAATTCAATACGAGTGTCCCACATTTCAATTCTATTCGAGGCAAGATATTTTTAAATAACATTAAATGAATATTAATAAAGCAGATAGGAAATAATATCTGGTGTTTAGTTTGCTTCATGCCCTAATCTGTGACACTACTTTTAGTGAACGGTGCATTTGTAGTCCAAAATTCCTTTGCTCCTCTACTCCTTTAACTTAATATGCAACTTACAAGTAACCAGTGACTTGCCATTTCTTCCCATCAAATGCTCAGTCTCACATTTTTCCATGTTTATCTTTGTTTGCCTATTCTACAGGTGGGTGCAGTTGTCCTCAGAACTGACCAACTTTATACCACTAAACAGTCAAAGTGGGATAGAATAAATAAAAGCACATTTTAAAGAAAAAACATAGTTTTGTGGATTAAATGTGCTGGCACAGCAAGGATATCCAAATAGGCCAACGTTCCAAATGACTGGGTGTTAATTAGTCTGTATTTTCCATGGAAACTGTAATTCAGGAATCAGGCAAATGCTTGGGGGGCACACTTTGACAAATGAATGTCAGTGCAAGATGGAAGAGGGCAGCATCAAACATATGTGTTATTCTTAATATAAAAACTTTCTGATCAACACTTAAGCTTTCAAAGTAGCTTAGGCTTCTCTTTTCTGAACTTTAAGAGAATGAGAGCCAACTTATTAAATCATGTAAGACAAAGAGGGGGCTTGATAGGTTAGATGCAGAGAGATTTTTTTTCCACCCCACTTTGTGGGAGAGCCTAGGTCCAGACCCCATCTCAGACAGACAAGAAGGATTTTCCCCCCTCTAACAGGGGGTGGTAAATCTGTGGTAAAGAGTTATACATAACGCAGTTGAGGTTGTGTCATTAAGTATATGTGCGAGGTGGAAATAGACATTTTAAATCAGTTAAGAGAATCATGGGCTATAGGGAGAAAAGACTACAGAAGTAGAGTTAAGGATTATCATATCAACCATAATCTCAGTGGCGGAGTGAACTGGATGGGTTGAATGACCTACTTGTGCTCTTATGTTTTTCCGTAGCAAAAATCCCACGCCAGAAGCCATAACACATGCTGTACAAAAGTCAAACTGCACGGTATCGTCTTGGTACTGTCTTTCTATGCTCTTGCTTTCGAACCGAAAGTTTTCAGCCCTCAACCCAAACTATTAAAATTTATTCTTCACTTCCACACAGCAAGTGTCTTCATCTCGCCCAAATGGCCTTTGATCACTTGCGAGACCGATCACCAAATTTCAATGAACTATTCATCAAGACCATTTTAACAAGTCTGATCCCATCAGGGCGCCCATACATTTGCATTTTTCCACCAGGAGTCTCCAGTTTTCAGTAAACAGTAGATGCCACGGCTAGTCCCCTCCCCAAAAACTCTCGAATAGAACTGGCCCCTTCTCCAGCCCGAAATCAGCTGACTCAGCACAGGCTCAGCACCTAGGTCCTTCGCCGTTTGTGTACTGTTGGAATATAAAACTACTTTCTTAAATAAAACCGTAAACGTACATAAATCTCTTGAACGACGGCGCACAAACTCTGACATTCGTTACACTTTGAAACATTTACTCCTTAATTATTAAGAAAAAAATCACGAGCACGTCTCATCGTTCTCAACCGCCAACGAACTGGCCCACCGGGAGAAGTCGGAACGGTTGGATATACTTGTCACACAGCGGTGACAGCGCGCAGTTTTCGACTGAAAAACCAAACATTGCTGAGTTCAGACTGGAGCAGAAGCGGCCGACATTTTCCAGTCGCGGGCAGCAACAACAAGGCGGTAGTAACCGGGAACCCCGAGCGAATCATCCGTCAGTCAAACACCGGCAGATAAAAGGAAAAGAATTTTTTTAAAAATCACATTCAGAGATACCGGGCCTGTTTTATTCTTCTTCACAGCTACAGAAGTCGACGTGAACAAGTTAAAGTTCGACGGGTAAAGAAAATACATTTGATTTTCTGACAAAAGTAGCAATAGAATCACAAACACTTGTTAGAAAGGAAACCAAAACCCACGCGGAGCTGACACTTAAAATGAAAAAAAATCAAGTCCTAAACAGAGCCAAAACACCAAACTAGTTTTTGTTTGAATCCCACCACCACTCCACACAATCACATCAGTTGTTGAAAATACTTAGAGGAACAATGTTGCTTTCAGCTGTTAAGACAATGACTAAGCCCCGACGCCGGGAGTTATCAAGTGCGCCGTTACAAACAGCTCAAAGTTCTGTACCTTTAATCCACTCCACCACTTGTTTTGGTGTCCACTTGGTGATAGGTTCCATTGGCTTGAAAGAGTGGGAAGATGGGGGTTATAGAAAGTATCAGTTTGTATCCAGACGTATCGATGTATGGAGCTGAACTGAGTCGTCCTGTTACTGTTGCAGTGTTCTCGCGCTCACAAACTGCTCAACTCCGGGCCCACTTTCCACCTCCTCCGCGTATCAATAAACTCAACCTCCCGCTCCGAAACCTCTGCATTTTGCCAGGGGATCAGGTTGCACTCGCCGCCACTTCCGTCGAAACTCCTTAAAGGGAAAGGACCCTTCCACCCAGTGTGCTTTGCTTATTATTATGATTGTTATTATTTATATCTGCCGACTTTAAGAGCGTGCCAGACGCGAAAAGAATTTTTCCGGTTGTCTTTTCTGCGTCAACAATCTGAACGGGAGGGGAGAAAGGCAGAGGGCATTTGGTGTTCATGTTCCTACTTTGTTTGAAGACTGACTAAAAAGAGCTCAGGCTCCGAGCGGTAGTTGAGACGTACTGAAGAGATTGCAATTTGCGTGTCTTATGTGTGTAGTTCTGATGAGTAGATATTATTCACAACGCAGAGACTAAACTTCATTGCGGGACTTTTTGAGACATCTGAAAACAATAATAATTTCCTTTCTTAATGCGCATTCTGACTTCAACAGGTTAGTTGTCATCGCAGAAAGCCTAGCCCCAAACAATTGTACAGTCTTTGAACATAGAACATTACAGCACAGTACAGGTCCTTCGGCCCTCGATGTTGTGCCGACCTGTCATACCGATCTGAAGCCCATCTAACCTACACTATTCCATATGCTTGTCCAATGATGACTTAAATGTACTTAAAGTTGGCGAATCTACTACCGTTGCAGGCAAAGCGTTCCATTCCCTTACTACTCTCTGAGTAAAGAAACTACCTGACATCTGTCCTATATCTTTCATCCCTCAATTTAAAGCTATGCCCCCTCGTGCTCGCCATCACCATCCTAGGAAAAAGGCTCTCCCTATCCACCCTATCTAACCCTCTGATTATTTTATATGTTTCAATTAAGTCACCACTCAACCTTCTTCTCTCTAAAGAAAAAGGGGAAACTCCTTGATAGTGAGATAACAAGGTATAGAGCAGGATAAACACAGCAGGCCAAGCAGCATCAGAGGAGCAGGAAAGCTAACGTTTCGGGCCTAGACCCTTCTTCAGAAGTGGATCCTTTATGCTTCAAATCAAAAGCTTGAAATAATTCTGATAAGAAAATAACTTGTATTTTTGCACAGATAAAGTCGCCGTAGAACAATAGACTGCTGTCTCAGAAAAAGAAGCGACTGGTGATGGTTTAACCGAAGGTCATCAGGTGAGAGTACAGTTTGTGAAGGAAAGTCCTTCATCTGTAACTTCAACATGTATAGCAATTGAACCCATGCTGTTAGCATCATACTGCATTGCAAACTAGCAACCATCCAACCAACTGAGCTAACAGATCCCTTTATTTATCATATTTATATAGCACTGCCCACGGGAATGTTAATAAATGGAAAGCAATGCAGCATCACAAAACCATTTCTAGTGACTGGGAACATCAAAAACAAAACATGCACATTAGTAGGGAGTGTGGAATTTTGGAAAATTCCTTTTGGACTCACTTAGGTAATCAAAGGTAGGTGTTCATTCATGGATCTAAATTCTGTGTGAGGACAGTTCCAGATCACACTTGAAGGAAAACAGCAAATCAGGTTTCAGCACAGATGATGGCAACATGTTGCATGGCTCATATATTCTCAGGCAAAGATCTATCTTCTAAACAATAATGACCACAATGCATCCAATATTTCCTGGCCACTTCCTTTCCTACTCTGGTATGTAGATGATCAGGCTTTTAACTTTTAACTCCATTAATTTCCGTAGCACTATTTTCTTACTAATACTGATTTCATTCAACTTCATTCTCTCATCGGACCCTTGACTCCCTAACATTTCTGGGAGGTTATTTATGTTCTGTTTTGTGAAAACAAAACCAAAATGTGTGTTTAATTCTTCTGCCATTTCCTTGTTCCCTATTATTTGCCTGCCTTCTGACAGTACAGGACCTACATTTGCCATTACCAATATTTTTCTCTTCATATGTTTATAGAATCTCTTATGGCCAATTTCGATGTTCCCTGCAATTTTACTCCCATACTATTTTCCCTGTCTTGATGAAACATTTTGTCTTTTTGCTGAATTCTGAAATTCTCCAAATCCTCAGGCTTGGTGCTTTTTCTGGCATTTAATGTTTTGGCAAAGATCTGTAACTCGGGCTGTGGGTGAGATTGTTGACTTGCTTGCCAAGCTGGCTTGTTCTCATTCAGATATTTCATCACCATGCATCAGTGGAGCCTTCAATGTTACTCTACTCCACTTGGAATTTGTACTGTCTGGTCCATTATGGTCAGTAGTGTCATGTCCCATTTTGATCTGTATATACTACTCATTGAAATGGACCAGACAGTATAACTTCCAAGCGGAGTAGAATAACATTGCTTCATCGGAGGTTCCACTGTTCAGTGCAGACTACATTTCTTTTCAGAACTCAGTTTCTTCTGCCTGTGTACAAAGTGCAGACATTTGCAATACTGCTCCATCTCTAAATTGGACAATGTTTACTGCACGCTTATTGTTCTAACTTCGCTTCAGTTTATAGACAGATAATGGTTAAATGCTCAAGTAGAGATCAATGGAAGATAACTTCAGTGAAACTACTAATGTTACAAAAAATGCCCAAAGCAACTTACTTGATGCTTGTAAAGCCAATTCCTTGCCATAGATTATATTCCCAATTTAGAGTTAACAGAGAGAAAACATTATCTGAAACCCACTGTTTGTTAACTGCCACTGTTACAAAGTTCCAATGGTCACAACAGTGTTCAGTATCTCTAACTGTGAATCCCATCAAAAAAACTAGCTGCAGAACATAAAGGCTTATTTTTTTTTATTTGTGCAGATTTAACATCTTTTAGCTGAGCAAAGAAGGGAAAAAATCAACTAGCATTCCTCTTCCAAATTGCTACCCTGTTACACATTGTGAATATAGGATGGAATCTTCTTGAAGTATCGCTGTCTTTGCAATTTGCTGGATACCTAGATAGAAACTGACAATGCCTCTTCCACAGAAGGCTCAATGAACCCCAGGCCAATCAGGCACCAGTGAAGCCAGCAGCTGACCTTCCTGGAATTCGGTCCTGGAAATTAAAGTTCCACTAATTGAGAGATACTGGTGAATTAGTTCTTTCACTTATCAGTGCCTTGGAGAAGGCTGTGAATTCTGCTGAAGGAGCACTGCCAAAGTGTCAGTATTGTCAAGTACTCACGTCAAAGGTAAGTATATTGGGGAGCTGGTGGAGTGTTCTCATTTAAGACAGATGGAGAGTCAAGGAGTTGAAATAGTGAAAGTCAGCAACAATGGCAGGAGAGTAGCTTATAGCAGGCACCTCCTGTCCGATGTACAATCCTCAATTAGGCACTGATTGCCTTTAATGCAGGGGGACGCCCATCCGACCAAGGTAACAAACTGCTCAAAGTATAGAAGCTGAAGTATACAATTGTAGTTTAATCTACAACACCTCCATTTTGTGTGTCACATAATGAGACAACAGAAAAAGTCTATATGTTGTCATGTATAAAGGAGTTCTATCATTATGAGACATGTGCTCCTGAGATGCTGCTGGGCCTGCTGTGTTCATCCAGCCTCACATTTTATTATCTAGGCTAAATTGCAGTTGGGTTATCCCACTAACTGCAGGGTGAGGCCCTAAAATGATCCTTAATTGCCCACTTAAGGGTCTCTTGGTGTTAGACAGGAAGGTTGACCATGGGTCTTGCTGTCCAGTGTTAATTCTGGTGGTGGCATGAAGGCAGAGTTTACATAGGTAAGCACCCACCTAATTAAATTCTCCACCCACCTCCAAGCACATCACTACTGGAAGCAGTATATTGCACTCATAGAATCAAATAGTTCAAGTACAGAAGGAAGCTATTTGGCCCATCATAACCATGCAAGTTCTATGCAAGAGCAATTCATCTGATCCCCTGCAGGCTTGCAGATTTCTTTCTCTTGAGATAGTTATCGAGTTCTCTTTTGAAAGTCATGGTTGAATATAACTTGATCACTGTCTGAGACAGTGTGTTTCAGATCATAAACCACTCACTGCATAAAAAGAGTTTTCCCTCATGTCACCATCGCTTCTTTTGTCAGTCACCTTAAAGATGCGCCCCTTCGACTTTGACCTTATCACCGATGGGAACGTGTTCTCCTTTTTTTCAGTGTGTCCAAACCCTCATGATATTGAACAGCTGTATCAAATCACCTTTCAATCTTCTCTGAGGAGAACAGCACAAGATTCTTTAATTAACTCATGTTATGGAAGTTTCTCATCTGTGGAGGTATTTTCATAAATCTTTTATACACTCTCTTTGATGCCTCCCTATCCTTGCTAAAGTACACCATTAGGAATTGGACCATTATGCCAATTGATGTTGAATTAAGTATTTTCTAGACATTCATTGTAATTGCCTTGCTTTTGTGTTCTGCACTGAGTCATTCTGTCAGATTTCTTCAGAATTACAATGCATGTCCACAGGGAAGGCCCCTGATGATGGCAAAAGTTTCACAACAATCAATTGTTAATATCTACTATCTTGTTGCTTGTAATAGACTAGCCATTTTCTCGCCTGTGAAGATAAAAAAATGATTGTTTATCTCATTTACAAAACCAATGTAATGTATATAATAAATTGTGACAAGAAAGTCCATACATTATAATGCGTTTGAAGGGCCATCATCTGTTTAAGCAGTTAACATGAGATGTCAGGCTGTGATAATGTTCTGTGATCCATGCCTTTACCAGCATTCTATACTTTGAACTTTATCTCCACCAAAACTACCAAGCATTTTCAGCTCTGAGAACAGGCACATATATTTGATGCTGAGAGCAGTTGACCCAGAAGGATTTCTGTTGTCATGTATGAATAAAACCAGGATGATCAAGGTTTTATAGCTGGTCTTGAGCATACACAGCTTCCTGTCTATCATCTCAGGGTTTACACAGCTACCCTCATCCGTATTTTGGTCCTTGTCATTATATCCTGTTGTTCTATCTGAATGCACCATATTCCACTGCTCTCATTATTACTCCTATACGTACCTCTTTTGTCACCCTTGCCCATGATTGACCCCATCCTTAATAGGTATACAGTTACTCTCAGCATCATTTTCTGAATTTGTTGTAACTTTCACCATTGGCCCTGTTAAACTGTCTCATGCATTTATCTCAGCATAATGTTTCCCAGAGAATAACAATGACTACACATCCAAATAGCTTCCTGGTTATGGATCATAGATCATAGAACATTACAGCACAGTACAGGCCCTTCGGCCCTCGATGTTGTGCCAACCTGTCATACCGATCTGAAGCCCATCTAACCTACACTATTCCATGTACATCCATATGCTTATCCAATGACGACTTAAATGTACCTAAAGTTGGCATTCTAAGGTGTTTTGTGACACTGCAACGTTGTGAAAATATATAAGTGCAAATCATGATTTAGTTCTTTCATAAACTACAGCTATGGCCTGGAACTGTCTTCAACATTCACCTTAAACCTCTCCTTCTTCAACATTGACCTTAAACCTCTCCTTCTTGCAAACCCTCATTCACCCTTCCAACAGCTCCTCTCTGACCATGTCTTTGGTCACCATTCTCCATCACTGCATCTAGCTTCTTTCACAGAAATTGTTTGGGACATTTACTATGTTAACAGCTCCATGTAAGAGCATCAGGTTAATGTGACAGTGAAAGGGACACTGAAGCTTTGAAACAAATTCTGAATAATGTGATTGTTTTGAAGCTATTAAGATTTTGGTTTAACCGGTTGGCTGATATAATTGTGCTGCTATTTATGTCAAAGGTTGTGTGCTGGTCACGTAGTTATAGCATCATGAAAATTGAAGGAATGTTTAAATTGAAGAAAAGTTTAAAATAAGTCTACAAAGTGCCGATATCAAGGGACAATAATGCCAGTTACTGTTTTGAAACAATGGAAATGAATTTCATATTATATTTAAGAACAATGATATCACAAGCTTATTTCTCTTCAGGAGTAATGCTTTCAGTTTTTTTCAAAATCAAACTTCAATGACTACAAGGGAGAGTCTGGGAACCAAGATTTTTTTTCACAGCAGTTGCCACATATAGTTTGTATCTGTAAACCAGATAAAAGGTCACAACGATTAATAGACAAAACAAAATTACATGGATAATCCAATGAAATGTTCATAAATGGAATAACCATCTATGATTCTATGAATCAACAAGAAGCAAGATTGTGGATGCCAAGTATCTTGGTGACCAACAAAATGGGCAGAATGGCCAGAAATGGCCCAGGCCCTGGCATGATTTGTAGTAAAATCGCACAGAAATTCCAGTGAGGCTTATTTCAACACAGGGAGCAACTCACTGTATACTTCATGCGTCTGCCAGGCAGTGAGGCAAGTTTCACACTAGGCAGCAATGAGCTGCCAACTTTGGGGGATAGTAGCCGGTTAAATGTCTCACTGACAGCACGATTTACCTCTTTAATGTTCAGTTTATTATCTTACCAACTGCATCAAACAAGCTAGACATTGAGAAATCTCCACAAAGATTTCAGAGCAGTGACCTGGCAATTTCAAGATAACAAAGTGTGAAGCTGGATAAACACAGCAGGCCAAGCAGCATCTCAGGAGCATGCTGCTTGGCCTGCTGTGTTCATCCAGCTTCACACTTTATTATCTTGGGTTCTCCAGCATCTGCAGTTCCCATTGTCACCTGACAATTTCAGTTTACCACTGGTTGTGGAAAGCCTCCATGTTGCCAGCACTAAACAGTATCTCATTTAACAATCCATGGCCACTAGCTGTGCACATTCCTAAACCATGGACATTACTATCCAATGTTTGCAAACCCCTAATGGTCCTCATGATGTATCTCCATCCACTTTAAGGGCATTTAGGTAGCACAGGTCTGCATTGCACTGGCAACTTGCATTGAAAAGCTGCTGCTAGACATGTGTGAACAGGCACCAAGCTCGCAGATTGGACCAGGCTGTGTCTCAGGATTACTTGCTTTTTAACATTTATTACTCGCTTAGATAGCCCAAACATGCATGCTGACAGCATCACTGCCTTGTTTGCCATGCTTGTTAGCTTTTAGGCTCAGGCTGAAGTGTAACCAGTTATCAGTATTCTTATGCTTAGACACACAGTAAGACTGCTTGGTCAGTAGGGAATTGTCTGGGGTGGAGTACTGAGGATGGGAGTTCAGAATATCTTGCTGGACAGCACTCTGAGACATCAGTCTAACACTGACAGCATGTGCCAGCTTCCTGTCCAGCAAACACATTCATTCAACCAAATAGCCATGTCGAAAAGTGTGTGGGGCTAGTCCACAGTCGAGTCAATACAGAGCCACTATTGGTCAGGGGGTCTCAATACAGTCAGTCACGGGGGGACAGTCGGCACACATGTGGTTTAGCCACATAAATTTTCCTGCTCAGAGATATGTCAGAATATCGTACATGTAGTTGACAACAGTCAGTCCTATAGGACTAGCAACGGCAGTCTGAGGAACTATATATTATCAATTGAGAAACTGCATACACAGCAGTCAGAGAACTGATCAATTGTGTCTGGGGCTGCTCAAAGTCATTCAGAGATCTGAGCAATACAGTCCTGGGGGTCCATGCATTGATATTTAAGGATACTGCAAGTTTGGGTTGTAGGAGCATCAGAGTGTTTTGCCAAAAGTAAGAGAGTAGTCTGGCTGTGGGTAAAGGAGGTGTATGTGTAGAGATGGTGACAAAGACAGTGATGGGGAAACTCAAGGCGTATGCGAGAGTGATGATACAGCATCAGGTAAGCCATGGAAAAGGAGGTCTTTGGCAGAAACCACCATTGTAGTCTTCACGGGGCGGAGCAAGAAGGGCATCATTAAAGTGCAATGATTGGACCTCAGGAAGGACATTTGGAGACAAAGCTCAGTGTGGTGGGTCTTCACTGGTGGAGCTGGCTGGAAAAGGGCTGTCAGGATTGAGTGAGATGCAAAATACAACTGGAAAATGGCTGTGACATCCACATTAGGATGGGTGGCATGGCATTAAATTATGAAAGCTAAATAGAGATAGAGGAGATGAGACTTTCAACTGTAGTGAACGAGTAAAATGGCAGGTGATAAATCAGCTTTACAAATCCCTCTCAGTGTTGCTCTCCAGTGAGTTCAAGGAGCCAGAGAAATATTTTTTCACAGTGAGTGCGAGGCTCTGTTTTACATAACACTACATTTAAAAATGGATGAGATAGATGACTGAAGGAAAAAAAAATCGAGAGAGTGGGCTCAAAGAATTAGTCTTGCTGATCATCAGGAAAATAGGATGGGTGGCATGGTTGTCACTTTGATGGGTGAAAGTGTAGGATCCATTTTTAGGACATTGAAAGGGCAAATACATGAAGCAGGTATTTCCAAATTTCAGCTGTTTCATTTGCAATAAGTGGTGAGTGAATGTGATCAGGCTTCAAATGCTGAAATCAAATTTTGGCTCTCAATGATGCAGGAGTGATTGCTTAAAAAAAAGCAAATTCTACCAAAAGCCCCCTATCACTTATGAATATCAAGAAATATGATCTTAAATATATGATAGTAACTAATCTTCTTAATACAGATAGATAAGAATAAATTACTATTACAAGGAGTAGGTGAGGCAAATAGCATATTGAATTTAAGAGGTATCTATAGAAAAGTAAAGAAAGGACAATTGAGTTAAATAATACAGGAAAAGACTGACCAAGACCAGAAGGATTAAGTTGTAAATTCGATGTAATTCTATGATCGCCGTGTTTTAACTGTACTGGAGAGTTAATACATGCTTATTTTAACTGAGAATTATAAAAGAATTATGGTATGGAAACAGATTGTTTATTCAATCCAGTTTGTGTTTCTTACCTTATGATGTCTATTTTCCCCATGATCAGCAAGACTAATTCTTTGAGCCCACTCTCTGGATTCTTTTTTCCTTCAGTCATCTATCTCATCCATTTTTAAATGTAGTGTTATGTAAAACAGAGCCTCGCACTCACTGTGAAAAAGCATTTCTCTGGCTCCTTGAACTCACTGGAGAGCAACACTGAAAGGGATTTGTAAAATGGCTGCTGATTTATCACCTGCCATTTTACTCGTTCACTAAAGTTGAAAGTTTCATCTCCTCTATCTCTATTTAGCTTTTTAATACACTCTTATTAAGTACTCCTCAAATAATTTGTTAAAATGAAAAAAGTTCAAATGTTCTGTTATTCTACAGTTTTTAATCTGCAATAGTCAGACAACAACCAAATAAATCTGTGCCATACCCGATCTATTGCATCCATACATTTCCTACAGTTTGGTGCCCACACAATATCCTGATGATGATCTTAGTAAGGTTTAGTTAAGATTTATCATTGTGCATTATTGTTTACATTCTATAAAACCCAATACATCCATTCACCATTTATAAGACTAATTACTCAGGGCCAGGGGTCAATGCTTAAGTCTGAGAGCCCTTAAAGCACATAAGGAGACCACTTTGCTCAAAGTCTGTGCCCTTTCTACAAATCAATCTAATCAGGCCAATTTCCTCATTCCATCCCTTTGAGTTCATTTCCTTCAAATATCTATCAAATTTCCTTCTTAAATTATTTTGAAATCCTCCCATCACCAGAAATTTATAGGTCATTTTCACTCACTGCCGAAAAAAAATCCTTATATTCCAGTATCAAAAACCTCAAATCTGTGTCACCTGGTTTTTCTACAGTCAGCAAATGGCAACAGGTTTTCCTTGTCTACCTAAACTAAAGCTGTCAAAATTTTATAAACCTTTGCCAGAGTTCCCCTAAATGCCCTGTCTTCCAAAGAGAACAATCTCAACATCTCAAACCTAGCTTTAATGGTCCAGCTCAGCTTCCTGTTTATATATTCGTAAGCTAAACTTACGCAGCCCAAAATGCCAAATTCTTTCTCAACCTCTCTCAATATATCCTGTTCTTAGATGCTCTTTAAGTAATAGTGCTGATCACTATCCCCTCTGCCAAAATGCATCACTTCACACTTAAGAGTCATAGAGGCATACAGCAAGGAAACAGGCCTTTCAGCCCGACTCATCGAAGCCCACCTGGTTTCCTAAACTGAACCCGTTCCATTTCCCTGTGTTTGACCCATAACCTTTTAAACTCTTCCTAACCATGCACCTGTCCAAATGGCTTTTCAATGTTGTAATTTAACTTCTCTGTATTAAACTTGACTTGCCTTTGCATTTCCATTTTATGTGCCAATCCATGTTCCATTGCAATTGATTTTCAGCATTCCTAAGTTTGGCATCATCAGCAAATTTTGAAATTTAACTCTGGATTCTTCAATCGAAGTTATTTGTATGCATACAGAAAAAACAATACAATTTGGGAACCCATATAGCATTCTCCAGTTTAAAAGTTCATGAAGCCGGACATAGCACTGTCTATCTGACATTTCACATTAACTGGATGTTCTCCTTTTGTAGCCATCATTCTAACAATCACGAATCATTCTTTGCCTTAACGATTGGCAACACCTGTCTCTCCTAGGGTGTATAGTGTTTCATTGAAATCTTTTCCCAAATTCCTTCCAACAACCATTCTTACAGATATGCTTTTGTTTTTTCCAGCAAGTTACTTGCATGCTATGTGTTTCAGCTTCTTTCAGTTAGCATGCCCCTTTCCTCATACTAAACATGCTTCCTTTTTCTTCTTGTGGTGTCTCCCACAGCATTTACATTCAGTATTCTGGCCTTGATCTTTCATCAGGTTCTTGTTTAAGTTTTCCTTCATTTTAATCATTGATTTATGCTTAAGAGTGCTTGATATTTCTGTCAGGATGGTGTAAAGCCTCTTTGGTTCTACATTTAATACACTTCACCTGATGCTTAGCCACCTCAGAATTTTTGCACATGTCAGTAGCTTTCTTGAATGTAAGTTTCTCTTCTCTACTAGGGCTTCTTGTATGTAAGGCTATCATATCTCTCATTAGACCATCCTTCAGTTGTTGAAATTCACAAGATTTGGCTCAACCTCTAGGTGAAGTCAGATACTGATCAATATTCTTCCTCTTCCCATGTTCGAGTGTTAATCACAAAGCATCTAGGAACAGCAATAGTAGAGAGCAGAGAGTGGGCATACAAGGCTTCAAAAATTTCACACAACTTTATTTTCTGTTCATCAATAAGGTGCAATCTGTTTGTAGCATTCTTTCTCTATCAGTAATGACGGAGTTTAGCTTTAGGTCTTATTCATTCACATTTCTTCTTCAATTCAGACATTCTTAGATTTCTGCTTTTGCAGCTGGAAAAATGCTCAATTCCATTTCAAATCTCCCTGCTTCCTCACTGAAGAAGGTACTGGGTCATCCAAAGCTGGAATAACTCATCCAGTTGTCAACATCATGTATAAAGTTCGAGAACCAAATGTTTAAGTAATCTCCACTTTTGCATCTGTAGGTTCCTAAAGATTAGAATTAGAATTAGGTTTTATTGTCATGTGTACTTCAGTACACAAGCACAGGAGTACAGTGAAAAGTGTACAATGTTGCTACACAGGGTGCCACTTATAAATCTTATATATTAAAATGAATTAGATCCAAAAATAGAGAAATAAAGAAAAATGCTAAAAGTTCTACACTACAGTTCTTCATTGCAGAGATTAGGAAATCAAATAAATAAAGTTAAAAGACAAACATTTCAGTCCTTCCAGAGCCTGCAGCCACTCCACTCTAGAGGCTTTCCACACTTGGTCTCACTGCCTCTCACAGTGGGCTGACCACAGCTGGTCTTGCAAATTGCTGACTCTGCCGGGCCACAGCCTGGTGACCGCCAGTTGCCCCACTCTGGGCCTTCAGTCGCCGAACACTGGTAAAATCTACTCATTCCCAACTACTTACTTTTGACACCATGTTGCATGTGGTATATAAAATAGCTCCTGCCCCCAAAGCCTTTAATTAGTTATCATGACATGAATGACTGGATGGTTTATTGTCAGGTCTATTTTACAGTGCAAAATATGACAAAATACAGTGAAAATCTTTCATTCATAGCCACGATATGATGGCATATTGATAGCTTTAAGAGGAAATGAAAAGATAAACCTCAAAGATAAAATGGAACAACTGTGGATGCTGTAAATCAGGAAACAAAACAGAAATTGCTGCAAAAGCCCAGCAGGTCTTGTAACATCTGTTAAGGAAGAAACAGACTGAACGTTTTTTGTCCAGGTCACCGTTTGAGTTCTGAGCCAACTGTCATGTACACCGGACCCAAATAACATTGAAGTTGCCATCGTCCGATGGCACCTTTTGCTACTGCACCAATTCTTCTCCATTAATACCCTGCCACAACCTGCATTGGACTCAACAACATCAGAGACTCACCTCTTGCTGTGGCCCACTTCATCAATGTTGCTATAATGTCCTTGTGCCACCACTTCACTGCTGCCAGCAGCAGACCTAACTAACAATGAAGTAACCAATATTCAGGCACCATCTATCGCTACTGGGACTATCTCACCAACACTTATCTCACCAGCATCACTTCCACTCTTGTAGCAGCTGCTGTTCTGCTGTCCTGTGCTTGCCCTGGAAAAGTAAGTAAGAAATTGCAGGGTTCCATCTGCCTGGCACTGGGCCGCTCTCCCCAATTTTGGGCTTAACCTTCCTGCACTGGATTTCCACTACTCTGCACTGGGCTCAGTCTCCTCCACACTTGGCTCACTCTCCCTCCATCAGTCTGCTCTGGGATAAGATGTTACCATTGATGCCATCCGAACTCTTCACAATAGGTGAGTAAAATTAAAGGTAAGTAAAAGAGAATGAAAGGAAATACAACAACAGTGAAAAAGAAAGAAAAGAAACAAAAAGAAAAGTGAACAAGCTCCAAGCTCAGGAGCCTTACTCTACCACCATCTTTGGCCCTCCCTTCATAGTCAAATATCACATGAGTACATCAAACTACAATACACAAATTATTTATCAAAACAGCATGCATAGAACTGTGGGATGAATTGCACTAGATGCCGTATTGATGAGGGCATTAATGTATGAAGAATTTATGAACATCCATCCTTCAAATGTTCATGCTTTTCATTGCGAGTCCATAGGGGGATATAATATATATTGTCCTGCTTTGTGTTCTGACTTGTGTACAAATCAACTTGTGAATGGACTTAAGAACAGAACCTATTCACAATCTGGAAACTGCCTGTAGATAATGAATGCCCTTTGTCGTCTGCAGTACAGACAGCATGCTATGTTGATTTGGACACAGCAGTGTAATTTTAAATCTCAGTGCTCCCGCCAAAGCCCTGTCTTAACCTTGCAATCTGTAACATGCATTCGATCAAGGGAACATGTTCACACCAACACAATTAGAACAGATCAGCTACTTAAACTTGGGGAAACATAATCCAAAGAATTGTGGATGCTGGAATCAGAAGCAAAAACAGAAATTGCTAGAAAAACACAGCAGGTCTGGCAGCATCTGTGGAGAGCAACCAAAGTTAACATTTCCGGTCACTGGATCAGATGCCACCAGATCTATTATGTTTTGGTACTTAATCTTAGGAGTAGGCAGATTTCATCTACTGCTGTTGTGATTCTGCCAGTCTCTAAAACAATCAGTACCATCTAAAAAGAAATTTGAATTCCCAGTTATTAACTGAAAAAAAGCACTTTATATTTTAAAGGGAAAAACATTTACTGGAGTAAAAAATGAACAAGCACCATTTATTTAATCAGAGATAATGGGAACTGCAGATGCTGGAGAATCCAAGATAACAAAGTGTGGAGCTGGATGCACACAGCAGGCCAAGCAGCATCTCAGGAGCACAAAAGCCGATGTTTTGGGCCTAGACCCTTCATTAGAAAAACAAAAAGAAAAGTGAACAAGGCCCAAGCTCAGGAGCCTTACTCTACTGCCATCTTTGGCCCTCCCTTCATAATCAAATATCACATGAGTACACCAAGCTACAATACACAAAATTATTTATCAAAACTGCATGTTTTGCAAAACAGCAAAAAAAAACTTTTCTGATGAAGGGTCTAGGCTCAAAACATCAGCTTTTGTGCTCCTAAGATGCTACTCGGCCGGCTGTGTTCATCCAGCTCCACACTTTGTTACCATTTATTTAATGCTATGTCATGGAATCATATTGGGCTGAATTGTCCCATTGCAGTTAGTGTTTTGTTAAGCGAGATTCATGGTGCTTTGTTGCCATGGCTCAGAATGACCTTTCTCACACGATCTCGTTCTTCTCCTCATCAGTCATGCAACTGAGCTCTTGAGTGACCTTCTAATAGGTCCACAGAGCAGAAAAGGTGAAAGGTTCATGCTTTCACCGTCTTCAATTTGTAAGGGGATTCACTATAAGTACACTATCAACTTCTATGGTTTTGTCCTCGCCGCTGGGAATGGCCACATCAATAGATTCTCCAGTAATGATCAGACCATCTCCACCATGGGACTTAGGATGACAGATGCGTGTCCTCTGTAACTTAGACCTTGCTGCCTCTAATTGTACCTTTAAAGAAGAGGGAGGTGTATCAGTAAGTGTCTTGCAATACGTTTTCTAAATGTGGTTGCCATGGCAATCTGATCAAAGTTCTGAAATGTGGATGTGAGTCTTGGAACATTGTGAGATATGTGAAGCTGCAGTGAAGCAATAAATGTTAGATGAGTCCTGATTGATTGAGACTGTTGGCAGATGAATGGTGAGAGTGTGGAGATCTCAGCAGTGGCTGAAGCTAGTGGGACAGTCACTGGGATTTAACCGTGATCACTTGTGTGGGGTCATTGATCTTTTTCAGCACTGCGTTCAAGTCTACTTTACATACTGTTTCCGCCCCAACTCCATCTAACCCTCTGAGCAATGTATAAAGAATACTAACACGGTTTTATACTTCCTAAACTTGTGCCCAAACTGACCTATGTATTTTTTTTCAAATTATTTGTTCTTTGGATCTGAGCATCACTGGCAAGACCAACATGTATTGTCTATTCAGAATTGCCCGTGAAAAGGTGTTACACAACAACCACAGTCCATATGGTATAAATAAACCCACAAAGTAGAAGGTTGATTTCCTGGATTTTAATCAACAACAGTGATATATTTCCAAATGACGGTGATGTATGACTTGGAGTGACCCTAGTTGTATCTGAAGTTGAGTTCACTGTGAAATGATCAGTTCTGTTTAATTCTTGCTAGACTGCTTTGTAGCAATTTGCTACAACTCTCTGGCTTTCAGGACCATTTCAGAAAGTAGTTAAGAGTCATAATATTGCTGGGAGTCTGGAAGTACACGT
The DNA here is from genome assembly GCF_030684315.1 of Stegostoma tigrinum. Lineage (NCBI taxonomy): Eukaryota > Metazoa > Chordata > Chondrichthyes > Orectolobiformes > Stegostomatidae > Stegostoma > Stegostoma tigrinum. The sequence goes on from NC_081362.1 coordinate 38,453,324, forward strand.
AAGACTACATAGGGGTGGCAGATTTCTGTCCTGAAGGGCCTTTCTGAATGAGGTGCACTTTGTAGACAATCCGGTAGCTTCAAAGGGCACAATTTTGTGCTGATAACTGATGTAGGGAGGTTGGAACGTAATGGACACAGGTCAAGGGTGATGATATGTATGGAAGTCTCTCTGGCCAGGGGAAAAGAATACCGGTTAACCGGGAAGGGAGGCAGACTGACGAGGGAAGGGTGACCATTCCAATGGCTAACCATGCACTAGATGGAAAGACTAGGATAGTTATTACAGGCTTCCACTTCAAGAGCCTAAGTGACCAAATTAAATTTTCACCTTCTGCCATGGTTGGATTCAAACTCACCAGAACATTACCCTGGAACTTTGGGTGACTAGTCCATTGACGCTACTACGATATTAGCATTGCCCCAATCGAACACTATTATAAAGTTTAGAAGGCATTAGAGTTTGAGAAAAGGTAAAAATCAATTTCAGTATTATGCCAAGAAGAGAAACCTGATTGAAGAGATTCAAAATGGTGTTCTGGAAAAGATAGGCAGGGATGTGATAAGCAATTATATGTTTTTGGACTTGACAGAAGGAAGGGAGGTTAGAGATCATTTGCAAGAGCATCGTATCAAGGCTACTTCTTTGTGCATAGAGATGAGGGTGGCAGATTTATAGGAGAGAGGAATAAAACCTGAAGCGAAAGAACAATTAGTAATATCAGTTAACACGGGGGGCTGGAAGGGAAGTTGCATGGACAGTAGTTCAGTGGAAATATGGTCAAGACAGGAAAATGTGGGTCTTATGGACAAGTTGAGATTGAAGAGAGTTTGAGCAAGATAGGAGAGAAGCAAAGGAAAATTGCAAATTGTTTCCTTTTCAGAGTGTCCACTGATGCAGATGTGTCAGTCAGTGAGTTGCACTTGTGTTGAAATTTGAGGGAAGCAAGTAGGGAGCAGACGAAGGTGACGGCTTAATAGCTGGGGTTTGCGGAGGAGGGAAATATGGAACTGCAACAACTCAAACGTCCTGTTATATTTAATGGCAAGAAATAATTTGAATTTTATTTCCATATCCCTGCTGACAGTTAGGTAAATTGAGAGGTTGACTGGGTGTTGGCTGAGAAGGCTTGTGTTGGAAAGCCACAGTAGTGAATTAGAGAGAGGGAAGATCATGGGATAGAAGGAACTGCTGGTTTGAAGAGATCACAGGTGATTGGAGAGGATTGCATGTAAGGGGAGAGGCTAAGAGGAAGACAAAAGCCTGGTTTGGCCACATCTGGAGTATTGTGTCCAGTTCTGGTCACCTTATTACAGGAAAGATGCGGAAGCGTTAGAAGAGGTGCAGAGGAGATTTACCAGGATGTTGCCTGAAATGGAGGGAAGGTCTTACGAGGAAAGGTTGAGAGAGCTAGGGCTTTTCTCTTTAGAATGCTAAATTTTTCAATCAAATGAATTTTTCTAATAAATCATGCTCATCCAATCCTCTCGATACTACCTTCTAAGGATGGAACAAGATATGAATCCACTTTTGTTACAATATTGACCTTGTGATAATTGACACAATTCTTGTGGTCTATTCAGTTTTGACAACACTATAGTAGCTAAGCTCCAGCTACTGTGACATGGCTCAATAATACTATTGCCTATTATGAACTTCATTGCTTTGAGCACTTTGTTTAACTTTTCTGGATTGTGTCTGTTGTGAAATTGATTTATGGGTAATGCAACCCTACATTAACGTCACATATAATGAAAAGCATGTTTCTTAAACTATTTATAAAAAGTTGATTTATAAGTCTTTAATAACTGTTGTAAGTCTCTTCAATAGTTTTCTGGGAAAAGATACTTTATTTCATTTAAATGTTAATATTAATATTAAATTATTATCAAATCTGATTACTGGAAGGTTGGCTTTTGCAATTTCAAGTTATGATTCCTTCACTGGTTCTGATATTTTTATATCACTTTCTATTTCTTTCGCTGTGGCACATACAGTTCTCTCCTAACTATCCTTCCTGCCATAGTATGACCTTAACATATTCATACGAAACAATCACTGACTTGCCTTCTGTTTGGAGAATCACCACATAATTCACATAACTGAAACTTGATTTTGAATTGATATGATCATGTGAACCTGGCTTTCAAAGGTCCCCCAGGGACAAGTAACACCTTGACTCTATCAACAACGTTTTGAGTTTCCAGTTACTTGATACGTTGGTTGGAAACGTAGCCTCTGAGTTTTGGTTTATAATTTTATCTTTAATTTAATTCTAATTCTATAACCTCATGTAGATCCATATATCAGTTCAACAGGATGGAATTATGTGAAATTGTTAGGGGCAGACTTAACGGCTAACAGTAACAAAGGAACTCCTTTCTCCTAATAACAGAACATTCTTGACAATAAACTCTAATCATGTCCTTTAAGGTTTAGTGCCATCCTTTCAATGCTCCTTGAGATTGTGGATGATAAGCACAAGTCCTAAATTGTTTTCGTCTCTAATTATTTATTTGAATATTTGTGACATAAAATTTGAATTTTGATCTGATTGTATTTCTCTGGGTTAACTTTATCTTGCAAAAGACCAAATTATTTTTTTCTTCATTAGCCCCTTGGAGGAAAAATTGTATTATTAGCCAGCATCAATGACTGCCTTGACCTAGTGTCTCTAGTGTCTCTCAATATCTTTGCAGGATTTCATCTTTGATTAGAGGAATAAGCAAATACCTTTCTCATACTCCACCAAGTCAGTCAAACAGAAAATTATTCTTTGGCATCATGATTATGATTTGAAATTTCAGTGCATCTCACGCAAACATATTTTTACTTTCTGAAAGTGGGAAATTGCAGCCTCAAAGTGACTCCTGTGGTGTCCCACAGATAACAAATGATTAAGTAAGAGCAACCTGAGACTAAAAGTAGTAGAAGATTCAAAGAGACACAGGATCTAGCACATAGGTTACTAAAATGTCTTGATCTAAATCAGAAAATAATCCAAACCACTCAGGGAATTTTATTTTGAAGTGTTGGATATCATTATTCAGGAATAAAAAGGAACTTTGATTAGATCACAACTGATGTAGTACAAAGATTTGCATATCACACCTTAAAAATACTAGGCTTCAGTGAGGAAGGCAGATGCTGAGGGGAGATTTGATAGAAGTCTCTAAAATTATGAGAGGCATAGATAGGGTTGATGGTCAGAATATTTTTCCCAGAGTTGGAATGTCTAATACTAAGGGGCATACATTTAAGGTGAGAGGGGAAAATTCAAAGGAGATGTAAGGGGCAAGTTTTTTTTACACAGAGAGTGGAAGGTGTCTTGAATGCATTGTCAGGATGGTAGTGGAGGCAGATACGATAGGGGCATTTATGGGGCTTTTAAATAAGTACTTGCATGTACAAGGAGTGGAGGAATGTGAACCACGGGCACACAGAAGGAATTAGTTTAACTGATGTCATGTTCAGCACAACATTGTGGGTTAAAGGGCTATTCCTGTGCCAAACTGTTCAATGTTCTAAGAAGATTATTTTGGTTTTGAATTGAGTGTAGCACAGATTTCCTCAAGTAATATCTGGAGTTAAAGGGTTGAACTGCAAGGAGGTGTTAAACACACTATGGTTGCACTCTTCAGAATTCAGAGGAGTTAAACAAAATAGTCTAGATATTACTGGCAATAACTTGAGAGAAATGATTTCTGCTGGTTGGGATGTCAAGGACCAGGAATCATTGTGCAAATTTAGATCCAGAACTTCTGAGAGTGAAATAAGGAAACATTTCTCTTTCAAATGTTGGGAGAAATGTGGAACTCTCTTTCAGAAAATATAACAGATCCTAATCAATTTTTAATTTTGAAAATGAAGTTGATAGACTTTTTCCTTGCAAGATATTCTAACTGACTTTGGGAAAAGATTGTTTATGGAGTTGGTCACAGATCATTCATGATCGTCTCAAATGACAAGTTTGAGTTGACAAATAGATTGATTCTTTTTCATCATTTCTATGCAACTAGGGATGCAGTCAAAAGGTACAGTAAAATCCTGGAGGGTTCAGAAAAGCATCGATAATCTGGCTTTGTGGAAAGATGTAATATGTTGCAAAAATGAGGTCATAGAAGGACATGCTAAGGGTATTGTCATCTCTCAGCCACTTACTGACTGGGGATCTGCTGATCTAAAGCATCAGCCCATATGTCTGTCATTTTCAGTGACTTTTATAATGACCAGCACCTGTCTTCAGTGAGAAAACTGTCATTGAACCCTGAAGCTAAGGCTGTAAGATTTCAAAGTGCCCAGTATGAATACAAAGAGCTGTTCATCCTGTTTTCATTGAAATTAAATGAAACAACATATTAAGGACAGACAGTTCAGAGATCCAAGTAATATGGAGAACCAAAGTGACAAAAAACAGCATTTCTTAACAAGATGAAAATATGAGTCAGCTTGTTCCAATTCAGATGTTGGCTTGTCTCGTCCATGTTAGCCAGGTCAGGGCCATTCTTGTTCTCAAACAACATGTTTCACTGAAGGATGACCTAATATACGTTTGGTCTTCCTCTAGTGGAAAAGACCACACTGTGAGTAGCAAACACAGTGTAATAAATTGCAAGAAATGCAAATATATCACTTTTTCATCAAGAAGAAAGGTGTGATCGTGGGAAAGGAAGAGATTAATGAGCATGTGGTACCTCCCCTTTGCTTACTTGTTAAAGTGACAGTGGAAGGGGAACAGTTGTTGAGTGCAATGAAAGCATGTCACAGATTATCACAGAAGAAATAGTTGCTTTGCGAGATTTAATCAGGAGGGGAAGGATAAAAATAAAGATAAAATGATAAACAATGAAAAGTTAAACTTTGAGAGTAACGTTGCAAGTTATATCAAGGCAGACAGCAAGAGCTCCTTCAAAAGCATAAAAAGCAAGAAAGAAACAAAGTATATACGGGCCTGTTAGAGAAAAAGCCTGGGAAATGATAGGAAACTAGGAAATGGCACAGTGTTGAATCAATACTTTCCACCAGTCGTACAGCAGAAAATACAAATGGAATTCTAAAAATATTTTATAATCAAGGGGCATAAGGAGGAGGGGAAGTAAGTACAATGACTATCACCAGGGAAAAATACTAAGGATACTTACTGGGGTTAAAGACCGACACGTTAATCAGTTTGCTATGTGCTATTGGGAAAATTTTAAGAGTCTACTATAAAGGATGTAATAACAAGAGCATTTGGAAATATATAAGATAATAAAACAAAGTCAGTTTATTTTCATGAAAGGGAAATCATGCCTTACAAATTTAGTAGACGTCTTTCAAGAGGTAACAAGCAAGATCGATAAAGGGGAAGCAGTGAATATATTTAGATTTTCAGCAAGTGTTTGATAAGGTACCACATATTAGTCTATTTAATAAGATAAGAGCCCATGGTTAGAGGATTGGCTAACTAATAGAAGAAGGAGAGTTGGTGTGAGGAGAGCATTTTCACGATGGCAACCTGTAACTAATGGAGTGCCACAGTGGTCAATGCTGGGACTACAACCATTTACTGTATATATTAATGACTTGGGTTAAGAAAATGAACATGCTATATCACCAAGTTTCCAATGACACTAAAACATTCTGTGGCAGGAAGAATGGAGAAACTGAATATTATTTAGCTGGAAAAAGACTGAGAAAGCTATGGAACAGAGGGATTTGAGACTCAATGTGCATGAATGACAAAAAGCTGGCATCCTAGTTCAGCGAGTATTAGTGAAGACAAATGGAAGGTTCACCTTTATTTCAAAGGGAATGGAGTAAAAATGTGGGGAGGTTCTTTTAGACCTATACAAGGCACTACTCAGACCACAGCTGAACAATTCTGGGCCACTTATCCAAGGAAAGATATCCTGTCATTGGAGGCAGTCCAGGGAAGATTCTCTAGGCTGATCCTACTGAACCAGGGGAGACTATCTCACGAGGAGAGGGTGAGTTGGTCGGGCCTGTTCAAATTGGTTTTGACAAGACTGAGAGGTGACTTTATTTGAACATAGAAAATCCTTAGGGGAAATTGAAGGGTAGATGCAGAGAGACTGCTTCTTCATGTGGGAACGTATAGGGTCAGAGTGCATTATCTCAAAATAAAGGGTCACATATTTAAGGTAGAGATGAGGGATTTCTTCTCTCAGAAGGTAGCAAATCTATGGAATTCTTTACTGCAGAAGTTGGTTTGTTAGATATATTCAAGAGAGACAGATTTTTAATCATTAAGGAATCAACTTTTTTTTCTTTATTTATTCATGAGATGAGGGCATTCCAGGCTAGGCAGCATTTATTGCCCATCTCTAGTTAAGAATCAACCATATTGCAGTGGGTCTGAAGTCACATGTAGGCCAAACCAGGTAAGGGTGGCAGTTTCCTTCCCCAACATACATTAATGAACCAGATGGGTTTTTCCAACAATCGACAATGGATTCATGGTCATCATTAAATTCTTAATTCCAGACATTTATTGAATTCAAATTCCACCATCTGCCATGGCGGGATTTCAGCTGGGTCCCCAGAATATTACTTGGGTCTCTGGATTAACAATCCAGTGATAATACCACTAGGCCATCACCTCCCTCATCATGGGAAGAAGGCAGGCAAGTGGATTTGTGGGCTATGAGATCAGCCATGATCGCATGGATTTGTGAAGCAGTCTCAAGGACTGAATGGCCTACTTCCACTCCTGAGAATTATGGCAAGGTGTACTTGGAGATGACATTTCCGAGAGATGGTCCTTTGGATAAGAAAAGGACTGTATTTAGTAATACTAATATTCTCAGGTTGAAAGAAGGTGATCAGTATTTTCCTGTCAATCATGCTGTGAGTAACTGAGGTCGATTGTATCTGAATGATTTATTTGTAACTCTTCTGCTCACCCTATTTTGCTGGAGAAATAATATTGGTTTTATGGAGATAAGTTCCAGCAACTTAGATGCTGAGTTTTTTTGCTGTATTTTGTGGAAACTTGTTTTAAATAGATATGTTAAATTGTTAGCTGTGATGTGCTGTTTAAACAGACTCTGTTTGCTGAGTAAATAGACTTTGTTTGAATTTGTCCTTATGCTGTGATCCACTCCCAACTCACTGGCTGACATGCTGGAAGGAATTTTAACAATCCCATCCTCCCTCACCTGAGTAAAAGGGGGTTTTGGTTCAAAATGCAAATATCTGAAATCTAATCCCTACCCTCCTTGAGCAGGCAGATAGCAAAGGGGCTACAGGCAACTAACATGCTCCCACGGGAATGATCAATGATTTAGAAGTACTAGTAAGGTAATGTGACTTAAAAACACATTTAGATTTAGCAACTGTGGGCCAGGTTTCCCAGAGGGAAGGGAAGCAACCAAAGGGAGGTAAAAATTGAGCAGGCGTCTGACCTTTCTGCATTGTTTGTGGATGAAGAATTACAGGAGTTATAGAACATAGAACAGTACAGCACAGTACAGGCCCTTTGGCACACAATGTTGTGCCAAACTTTTACCCTAAACCTAAGGTCTATCTAACCTCCACCCCACCTTGTACTATCATCCATATGCCTATCTAATAGCCGCTTAAATGCCCCTAATGAGGCCAACTCCACTACCCTCTCTGGCAATGCATTCCACGCCCCGACCACTCTCTGAGTAAAGAACTTACCTCTGACATCTCCCTGAAATCTACCTCCTTTCACTTTAAAACTATGTACCCTCGTAAAAGCTACCTCCACCCTAGGAAAAAGTCTCTGGCTGTCTACTCTAACTATACCTCTGATCATTTTGTACACCTCTATCAAGTCACCTCTCATCCTTCGTTGTTCTAAAGAGAAAAGCCCTAGCTCTCTCAACCTTTCCTGATAAGACCTTCCCTCCATTCCAGCAACATCCTGGTAAATCTCCTCTGCACCTTTTCTCCAAGCACACCTTTCCATAATTCTTCTGCATCTTTCCTGTACTGAGGTGACCAGAACTGGACACAATACTACAGATGTGACTGTTACAGCTAAAGAAATATCAGCCTTTGTATCAGCATTGGTTGAAAATCTGTCCCTTCAATGTCTCTGAAGGTGTTTTATTTATATAGTTGGTTTTGCTATAACACGTGTTTCTTCAATGCAAATTGGCTCTAACACAATTGAAAGATTTGCACTGGTATTTGGAGAAGGTGAACTTTCCTTACCTATATTGAGTGTAACGTGACTGTGGCCCCATTAGTTTAAATAGTGTGGCTATTGTGTAATATTCTTATAACACAAGATCGCACAGGAATGGTACAATCACCTTATATCAGAACTGACTTGTACTTTTTCCTTTCAATGGACAATTTGCAGAGAAAGCAGTTTACAGAGAAATGGTGAGTGAGAACACCTAGGGAAGATCTTCTATTACATCTCCACGCAAGAGTGGAAGGAAGAGATTGGATTCCTTTTTCTTTGCTGTCTGGAAAGTTTGTCTCTAATGTCCACATACAAGCTGGCGCCAATCAAGGGTTGTTGCAATGAGTTTCCATGAGCCCACAACAACTGTTCAAATGAAAGACACATCACAAAATTGTGTTTGGGCAAAACTACTCTGAACAGACATGTTCAGTGTCATTCTGCCTCTGCTTGGAAAGGTAACATTGTAGCTACATTTCACAATGCGTTGCATGGTTTAAAGCCGTTCTTTTCCCATTTTATTTGTCCATGATCCAAAAACAAAAAGTCATGTTCATAGTTCTGAATTTCAGCACTGTAGTGGCTCCTATGACAAGTTTCTGAAAGAAAAGCAGGAAATTTGAAGAGGGAAAAGAATGTTGGAATTTGTTTAACAACTTGAAATCTGTACAAACTTGTGCACTGGTTTGGGAGCACAAGCTATGATAAGCCAGTTAAAATGTCTGTTGATGCATGTCGTATTGGTGTTGCTACAGTATAATTACTCAAAGAGAAGATTGGGATTGAAATAGTTGTGAATTATTCTTCACCCAAATGAAATTTGTACTAACAGTAATGTTCAGTGGTGGACAAAGAGGCTTTCAGTTTATTGTTGACACGGCAACACTTAGAAGTCTACATATTCAACAACTTTTCGGAGATTGTTATGTGTGAAACCATAGGAGATTGTTGAGGTCCTAAACAAATATTTCGCATCAGTATTTACCTTGGAAAAAGACACGGAAGCGATGGAATTTGGGGGAATAAAAGTACGGATGTCTTGAAAAGAGTCCACGTCACAGAAATGCTGGAAGTCTTAAAATGAATGATGATAGATGAATCCCTGGGATATAATCAATTGTATCCCAGGACATTGTGGGTAGCTAGAGAAAAAATTGTGGGCACTCCGCAGAGAGATTTGTATCAACGCCAGCCACAGGTGAGGTGCCAGAAGGCTGGAGAGTGGCTAATGTTGTGCCACTGTTTAATAAAAGCCACAAGGAAAAGCCAAGGAACTACAATTCAGCGAGCCTAATGTCAGTGGCGGGTAAGTTGTTGGAGGGGATTCTGAAAGACAGGATTTTCAAGCATTTGGAGAGGCTAAGAACTGATTAGGGACCATCAGCATGGCTTTGAGCATGGGAAATTGTGTCTTACAAACTTAATTGAGTTTTTTGAAGCGGGAACCAAGAACATATATGAAGGCAGAGCAGTAGATATTGTCCACATGGAATGTAATAATAATAATAAATAATGAATGATAATGTAAAGTCTTTGACAAGGTTCTGCATGGTAGACTGGTTAGTAGGGTTATGTCACATGGGATCTAGGGAGAGCTCGCCAATTTGATACAAAATTGGCTTCATGGTAGGAGACAGAGGGTGGGAGTAGAGCGTTGTTGTTTAGACTGGAGGCCTGTGACCAGCAGTGTGCCACAAGGATTGGTGCTGGGCCTGTTGTTGGTTATCATTTACATTAAACAATTTGGATGAGAGACATGGTTAGTAAGTTCGCGACTGATACCAACATTGGTTATATAGTGGAAGATGAAGAAGACTATCAAAGGCTACAAAGAGATTTTGATCAACTGAGCCGAGAAATGGCAGATGGAACTTAATTTGGATAAATGCAAGGTGCCTTGTTTCCCAAAATTCTATCCAGAGTAAATTTAGGTTCCTACGAATCTCTAAATTTTACGAATCTCCTTTGCCTCTACCCCAAGTCGTATCCAGCCCTGTCCACCCATTAACCCTCTGCCCACTATCCTACATTGGTTGCCAGTTATAAAATTGTATATTTTTAAAATTCTCATCCTTGTTTTCAAGTCCTTTCACTGACTGGCCCCTCCTTCTCTGTAATCTCCTTTAGTCCTGTGACCCTCCAATCTAACTGTGCTGCAGCAGTTCTGGCTCCCAGATCCCCTAAATTTCATAGTTGTATCATTGATGATACTTATTAAAATCTATATTGTTGACTCAGCCTTTTAAAAAGCCTTTTGGTATCTTGTCTTCTTTTGCAGACTTTGAAATTATACTCCCATCCGCAAGTTAATAGCCCAGTTCTTCAATTTGGAAGGTTGTCATTGCAACAACATATTCAGAAAGATGTACCACAGGACCATTCAGAGGTGCCAATGCACTTACCATGCCAGAATTACTTTGTGTCCAGAAAATTTTAGAAATGTCTTCAACTCTGAGATGGAGTCACAGGCTTTGGAAGGCTCTAACTTACTTAGAGTCATAGAGGTTTACAGCATGGAAACAGACCCTTTGGCCTAACTTGTCCATGCTGCCGAGTTTTCACAATTAAACATGTCCCATTTTTCTGCATTTGGCCCATATCCTTCCATACCCATTTCATCCATGAACCTGTCCAAATATTTCTTAAAATGACAGAATTATACTCGCCTCTACCACTACCTCTGGCAACTTGTCCCAAACAGTCACTGACCTCTGCGTGAAAATATTGCCCATCTGGATGCTTTTGTATCTCTCCCATCTCATCTTAAGCCTACGCCGTCTACTTTTAGACTCCCCTACCATGGGGAAAAGCTGTTGGCTATCTACTTTATCCATGCCTCTCTTGATTTTACAGACCACTATAAATTCATCCCTCAGTCTCCTATGTGACAGGGAAAGAAGTCCTAGCCTATCCAACCTCTCCATATAACTCAAACCTTCCAGTCCAGGTAACATCCTAGTAAATCTTTTCTGCACTCTTTCGAGTTTAATAATATCCTGTTTTGTTGTAGAATAGAGAGACCTAGGGGTTCAGGTACATAATTTTTTGAAGTTATCATCACATTTGGACAAGGTGGTTAAGAAGGCATTTAGCACTTCATTGCTCAGACCTTTGAATGTAGGAATTACGACATTATGTTGAGGACGTACGGGATGTTGGTGAGGCCTCGTCTGGAGTACTTGCTTAGTTCTCGTTTCCCTGTTTTAGGAAAGATATTATTAAATTGGAGATGGTTCTGAAGAGATCTACCAGGATGTTGCCAGGAAAGGAGGGTTTGAGTTATTAAGAGAGGCTGGAACTTTTTTCAGTGCAACATAGGGCATTGAGAGGTGACCTTATGGAAGTTTATATAATAGTGAAAGGTATAGATAAGGTGGATGACACACATCTTTTTCCTAGGTTGGGGGACTTCAAGACTAGGGGGCATACTCTTAAGGTGAGAGGAAAAGGATTTAAAAAGGACATGAAAGGTATTTTTTTTTGCAGAGAGTGGTTCGTGTGTGCAGAGAAAATGATGGATGTGGGTACATTTACTGCATTTAAAACACATTTAGATAAGTACATGAATAGGAAAAATTTGGAAGGTTATGGGCCAGGAACAGACTGGCTAGACTAATTTGGTTTGGGATTGTAGGCAGTATGGTCTGTCTCTGCACTGTACATCTCTCTAACACTATAGTAGGGTGATCAAATATTTACGCTGGAAAAGCTAGTCGAATTAAAACCTACTCTAATGGCTGCATAATTATAAAACTTTCTCCACCTCCTGCCTTCCTTGATAATCTCCCAGCGTGAATAGAGATGATTTGACAGACCCGTACAAACCAAGCATGCTCCCGTCCCAACCTGGTACTCCCAAAACCTGAACTGACATCCCCTCCCTGCCCCAAACCCCATACTCTCCTGATCTGACACCTCCCTTACTAAAACTGACTTCTGATTCTGGCGTCTCATCTTTCTGACCCAAAATGACATTCCAGCATGCCCTTGTACAACCCTCCCCCAACCCTCGCATCACCTTTCTTGATCTGACCCAAAACCCTGTGACATGATGCTGACTGAGTATCCCAATCAACTCCCTGACGCAAGATCCACAACTACTGTCTGACACACTATTTCTCCATTAGTTAAAAACTTCCATTTTACTCCCTCACCCACTTGCCTCCTATCCTACACCCTTCATCCACCCATTTGCTGCTCTACTCCCCTAGCCACATACCTTTCACACTTACCTTCTCTCTATAGCTTCCCAAGCTACCTTTAGGGACTTTTAAAATTTGGAATATGCAGTTAATGCTATAAAAAGGAGATATGGGTTTGTCTCATGCTCCTTTTCTGAGCTGGAAGGATCCCAGATTGACTAGACATTTTTTAAGAGGCCTGAATGGAAGGAAGAGTTCAGAAATGTGTGGTCCCAGGGCAGAATAATTTTAGTAGGTGCACTGTGGTGAAAATGGGAGATTTGGCCAAATGTCTGTTATATGTATCCAAAAAGCAGAAGTCCTAAGAGTAGCTGTTGTAAGATACTATTGTATTTTTCCATCCAGTATGAGAAACTATGCATCTCTGTGTTTTGTCCTTTAGCCAACTTTGTGTCCTTGCTGACCACACCCCTTTAAGAGCACAAGTTTCAATTTTGCTAATTTTTAGTAGATGCTACTTATCAACCACTTTTGAACATTCAGATACTCGACATCAAATACCCGCTCAACCCTCTCTGTTACTGCATCAAAGAACGCAGCCAAGTTATTCAAACAAGATTTGTCTTCAGCAAGCCCATATTGGCTGTTATTTATTAACTAATGTTTTCCCAAATGTCAATTAATTTTATCCCAGATGATTGTCTCTGACTGATGACTAAATTAGTATTTATTCCTTAAGCAGTGAGGAAACTCAATGCCGTAAGTTTAGGTTTTCCCTTCAGGAAAGAAAGTCAAATAATGACGTTGGTAAATGTTGAGCCTTTAGGTTTGCTCCGTTTTTCTTGCTTTGAAAAACAAGCATTTAAAATGGAATTTGGTGGTAGCATAGAATCAAGACAGTGTACAAAGTTTATATTACTTCTACTTTTACAGATCAGACTTAGACTGGCTATCCCATCGCTGCTACAGAAGAATGTAAATTTTATGAGGGCTGTGCAATTCCCTGGAGAAATCAACAGAAAGCAAGTTTGGTCAGATAATGAAATAATGGGAACTGCAGATGCTGGAGAATCCAAGATAACAAAGTGTGGAGCTGGATGAACACAGCAGGCCAAGCAGCATCTCAGGGGCACAAAAGCTGACATTTTGGGCCTAGACCCTTCATCAGAGAGGGGGATGGGGAGAGGGTTCTGGAGTAAGTAGGGAGAGAGGGGGAGGTGGACTGAAGATGGAGAGAAAAGAAGATAGGTGGAGAGGAGAGTATAGGTGGGGAGGTAGGGAGGGGATAGGTCAGTCCAGGGAAGACGGACAGGCCAAGGAGGTGGGATGAGCTTAGTAGGTAGGAAATGGAGGTGCAGCTTGAGGTGGGAGGAAGGGATAGGTGAGAGGAAGAACAGGTTAGGGAGGCGGGGACAGGCTGGTCTGGTTTTGTGATGCAGTCGGGGGAGGGGACGAGCTGGGCTGGTTTTGGGATGCCGTGAGGGAAGGGGAGAATTTGAAGTTTGTGAAGTCCACACTGACACCATTGGGCTGCAGGGTTCCCAAGCGGAATATGAGTTGCTGTTCCTGCAACCTTTGTTTCGCATCATTGTGGCACTGCAGGAAGCCCATGATGGACATGTCATCTGAGGAATGGGAGGGGGAGTTAAAATGATTCGCGACTGGAAGTTGCAGTTGTTTATTGCGAAAAGAGCGGAGGTGTTCTGCAAAGCGATCCCCAAGCTTGTGCTTGGTTTCCCCAATGTAGAGGAAGCCACACCGGGTACGGTGGATACAGTATACCACCTTGGCAGATGTGCAGGTGAACATCTGCTTAATATGGTTCACCACATCTGCCAATGTGGTACACTGTATCCACTGTACCCGGTGTGGCTTCCTCTACATTGGGGTAACCCAGCGGAGGCTTGGGGACCGCTTTGCAGAACACCTCCGCTCAGTTCGCAATAAACTGCACCTCCCAGTCGCGAATCATTTTAACCACCCCTCCTATTCCTCAGACGACATGTCCATCGTGGGCCTCCTGCAGTGCCACAATGATGCCACCCGAAGGTTGCAGGAACAGCAACTCGTATTCCTCTTGGGAACCCTGCAGCCCAATGGTATCAATGTGGACTTCACAAGCTTCAAAATCTCCCCTTCCCCCACCGCATCCCAAAACCAGCCCAGCCTGTCCCCGCCTCTCTAACCTGTTCTTCGTCTCTCCTACCCCTTACTCCCACCTCAAGCCGCACCTCCATTTCCTACCTACTAACCTCATCCCGCCTCCTTGACCTGTCCGTCTTCCCTGGACTGACCTATCCCCTCCCTACCTCCCCACCTATACTCTCCTCTCCACCTATCTTCTCTCTATCTTCGGTCCGCCTCCCCCTCTCTCCCTATTTATTCCAGAACCCTCTCCCCATCCCCCTCTCTGATGAAGGGTCTAGGCCCGAAACGTCAGCTTTAGTGCTCCTGAGATGCTGCTTGGCCTGCTGTGTTCATCCAGCTTCACACTTTGTTATCTTGGGTCAGATAATGCCTTGCATCAATCCCATCATCTTTCGGCTGCTGTTCAAAATAGATATTTGATGTTAATGAATGCTTTGAGTGGTATTTTTCTCCTTTGTGCATTCACAAAATAGAGGTTTCAAACTTCTGGTTTTAGATTAGATTACATCACCTGCAGTGTGGAAACAGGACCTTCAGCCCAACAAGTCCACTCCGCCCCTTGATATATCCCACCCAGACCCATCCCCCTAAAACCCACACACCCCTGAACACTACGGGCAATTTAGCATGGCCAATCCACCTAGCCTGCACATCTTTGGACTGTGGGAGGAAACCGGAGCACCCGGAGGAAACCTGCGCAGTCACGGGGAGAATGTGCAAACTCCACACAGACAGTCGCCGGAGGCTGGAATCAAGCCCGGGTCCCCGACGCTGTGAGGCTGCAGTGCTAACCACTGAACCACCGAGCCACCGTAATACAACTATTGGTACAATACTCAAGATACACTTTAAACAGGACATTGGTTAGACCACTTTTGGAATACTACATTCAGTTATGGCCTCCCTGCCAGAGGAAGGCTACTGTGAAACTCGAAAGTGTTCAGAAAAGATTTAGAAGGATGTTGCCAGGGTTGGAGCTATAGGGAAAGCTGAATTGGCTAGCTTTTTCCCTAGAGGGTTGAAGGCTGAGGGGTAACCTTATAGAAATTTATAAAATCATGGGGGACATAGAATGGGTAAATAGCCAAGGTCTTTTCTCCAGGGCAGTGGAGTTCAAAACTACAGGGGATAGCTTGAAGGTGAGAGAGCAAAAATGTAAAAGAGACCTAAGAGACAGCTTTTTCGTGTAGAAGGTGGCATGTGTATGGAAAGTGCTGCCAGAGGAAGTCGTGGAGGCTGGTACAATTACAAAATTTGAAAGGCATTTGATGGGTATGTGAATAGGAAGGGTTCAGAGGAATATGGGCCAAATGCTGGCAAATGGGACTAGATTAATTTAGGATATCTGGTTGGCATGGATAAGTTGGACTGAAGGATCTGTTTCCATGTTGTACATCTCTAGAATGGAATATCCTTTTATTGTCACATGCGCTCCAGTATAGAAGTACATTAGTACAGCGAAAAGTTTTTACAATGGCTGTCTCTAATGGCACCATCTTAGGCACAAGTGCCTTGGTAAAAATTTTGGATACAGAAGAGGAATAAAAGAAAAAGTAGTAGCATTACTTAGTGTCTAAAAGATTAAGTTAGAAATAAGTTAGTTATAACACATTTAAAGGATTGACATTTCAGCCTGGTAAAGAATTTCAAGTAGGCATTACATTGCAGTAGCTCAGTGAGCATGAGGTCTGACTGCCCACGCCAGGCCCCAGTCCAACAATTGGCCCACTCCCCTCCAAGCCTCCAGTCCGCTCGACACTGGCACTCGGCTGCACCAAGGTAAATTGCGCTGCTCCAAGCTCGCTTCCCCTTGCACTGCTCTGGGACCTGGGTTTCCCCTTGAGCTGTTCCAGGTCTCATTTCCCCTCACACTGCTCTGGCTCTTGAGTTTTCCGTCATGCTGCCCAGGGACTGCTGAAAACAGAGAGAGAAAGAAAAGGAAGAAAAAGAAAAGGCGGAGCAGAGGAGCTCCAGTGGAGCATCCTACTCTGCCACCATCTAGCTGGACATATGATGCAACTATTGACAAAGAATTGCACAGGACTCCGTCTCGTTTGCACAGTTGTTCATTTCACAACATTAGAACCAACCTGGCCCAACTCAATACAGCTACATTTGTTGAATCTCAGTCTTTTCTATCACAGTCATTGGTGTACAGAGATGCATCATTGACAAAGAATAGTTGCATAGTAGCACCATCATCTCTCAAAGCTCTTATCATTTAATGTCATGGAACATTCCAAACATGCCAAACAAGTATCCTGTAATAGATTCTGGGTCCAATTTAAATTCAGCAGCACATGCATTGAATGAAATTTATCTTTTGTGAAAGGAATGGATTATTGTAGTTTAGTTTATTAGGAAAATTCAACAACCAACAACTGAGGCTAAGTTATGTTTTAGTGAGTAAATCAGTTTGATTCAGTACCAAAAGGGCTTTAACTCTAATTGGGTTTGGCGCTGTAAATTGGGTGTAAATTGGAAACTCATCTTTGCTCCAGCAATTAGGTTGGGCCAGTTTAAACTCACCAGCTTCATTTAGATCTGTTCCTGCTTCTCTGAATCCTAAAAAGGAATCAAAAAAGAATCCAAGCCTTCTCCTGTCCTCCAGCTTCCTGCCTGCTGCTTTCAGTTTGTGGGAAAGGTCATGTGTAATTTTACTTGGGTTGTTCTGTTAAAATTGCAGCTGATTCACAATTATGTTATCAGGACCTGACATGCCTGTGTAGAGTAAGACCTTGCTGTCTTGGGGTGGGTGTTCTAACCACTTATTTTATAATATAGGTTAAAATTCAGATTGGCTATCCATGATTTTTGGCAGTCCTAAGCAGTTTCAAGGTGGTTAAGTGTGTCGGATGTCTTTAACTACTCATTTACATAGTTTCACCAGGTGGATAGTATTAAAATTATTAGTTCACATAAATACAGCATTTGGAAAATGCAAACAGCACTTGTTCCAGTTGTCAGTATTGTAAGCTTAGCAAAAGAGTACTAGAATCAACCAACTCCTCGAGAACATTGACATTTTTAATCTCCCAGGCTAATTTTAGGCTTTTATAGATAAATCAGCTAACTTACATGTTACGATATCATTCTCAAAATTTCCATTGCATCAATAGAGATCCGGGTATAAATCAGAATGGTGATTGCTAGCAGAAGCAGTGCAACTTACATAAAGCTAATCATTGTTTGGTGGAAATCTTCTTTGCAATCTGATGAATGAATGTAGGATTATATTGCACTGTTGGGAGCAGAGTTCCAATGATGACAGTGATACACCAGTCCAAAACTGTAACATATAAGTAGACTACCTGTGCAATGTCTTAGATGTACTGCAAGTTGGAACTGTAAATTGGATCAGAGTGAATAATATGTGGGCAATTTATTGGCACAGTTCCAGTCATGCTGGATGTTCTTCTGTGAACTGTGGCATTGAACTTTTTGTATGTTGAACCTTTTTCTCATCTTGCCCACAGCACAAACACTTACTCTGGATATCAGTCTGTTAAACCATTTCAAGTTTCTTTAAAAACACAACATCACTCTTCCTTCACTTTTGTCAAAATCCTGGAACTCCCTTTGTAAAGCACTCTAAGCACATTTAATCTTTATGGATTGCAACAGTTCAAGATCAAAGCTAACCACCACCTTCACAAAGAGAGTAACGGATAGGAAAAAAATGTGGCTTAGCAGTGACACTAACATTCCGTGAATGAATAAGAAAAACACTTATCTCTCACACTAGCAAAGAGGGCAGTGAATGTGGGTATTATCATGAATGTAAGTAGCACAGTAAAGAACATTTGTTATTTCTTTAAAATGTCTCTGAAATATATAATTATTTTAAAGAATGTTTGGAAGACTTTCAAGACTTCTTAAATAAAAGGATTAATTGTACTTTTCTCGGCCAGTAAGAAGTACGGGTTCATGTTAACCTGGAAACAGTACCAACAAGAAGTAGGTTAAGAAAGAAGCTATGTGGTTGGCAGGCACAGATCAGGACATCCTACATAGAAGACAATTACAAGCAGTGGAGCTAGAAGCTGAATGTGATCAGCACACAGATGTAGACACAAAGGAGAAAGCAGAGACAGAAAGAGGAATACAAAGAGCTCTTGTGAGAAGAAGCAAGTCAGGAATCTTGTAAAGAGCTCAGGTGTTTTGTTTGACAAAAAAGGAGACAGGATCTGTTGGAAGTATTGTTGGCTAAATAGGGCTAAAACCCTGGAAAATAGTGTGAATGTCTTTGAGTTAGATATTTTGCCAGAAATGGTCAAACAATGTACCAAGATATTATTATTTGGCTGGTTGAGCTCTGGAAAGTTATCTTTGGGACTGTCATGAGCCAGGGAGAGAAGCTCATAGAAGTGTGACTTGCTGATGATAATTATATCTATGAAACTTGAAGCCCAAGGATGTTGTTAGGTAGGACTACCTGAACTACTCTGCATGAATAAAGAATAATATTGTGGAACTGTGCAGGATATGATTTGGGTGTTTGTGGTCCTGTAAGACATTGTACTTTTTAAAGTTACAGATTGATTATTACTTACAGTTACAAAAAGTGGCTATTTCTCTTTTGGGAGTATTTTGGTGAATTTTGGTTTGTTTTGCTCTTCCTTCATGTGGATCATAACAAATACAACTTACAGGACAAGATGATACAATATTCAATATCCAGAGAATGCTGACCTAACAGATCTCTGCCCAGGCAAGTCTTGAGTTTCCAACAGTTGGTTTCAGTGTTACCAAGAAAAGAAAATCACCATCTACTGGAAAGTGTAAGTATGTGAGGATAGGCTCAATTGTGAAGCTGAAACTTGTATTTGATGAACAAGGTATTGATTGGCTGCTACAGCAACATAGAAGTCATCAAATCCAGGAAAGAGCAAGCTGGAAAAGAATAATTCAAGAGGAACAAAGAACTACGTATGAATAGGGTGATGTTGAACAGGCAGAGGGTCTAGTAGTGGGGTTTCAGCAAGGGGATAGGAGACCTAGAGATTCAAGGACATAATTTGTTAAAAGTTGTGTCACAAGTTGCTCAGACCATTGAGTATAGGAGTTGGGATGTCATGTTGTAGTTGTACAAGATATTAGCGTGGCCAGTTATAGAGCACTGTATACAGTTCTGGTCGCCATGCTATAGGAAGGATATTATTAAATTGAAGAAGATGCAAAAAAGATTTACAAGGATGTTATTGGGACTGGAGTGTTTGAGTTATTAGCAGAGGCTGGATAGGCTGGGACATTTTTCACTGGAGCAGAGGAGGTTGAGGGATGACATGATAAAGGTTTATAAAATTATGAGGTGCATAGACCAGGGGAATAGAAAAGGTCTTTTCCCTAGGGGAGGGGAGTTCAAAACTCTATGACTATGCAGGCTGTGGCATTTAAACTCCACAGCATGTGTTTTGCATGCTTGACAGGTTCCCCTTCCAGAGGACTGGCTTGATTGACAGGCATGGCTTTCAGCCAGAGAGGAAGGACTTTGAAGCAGTTACAGAAGTCAGTAGGTCCAATCCAGCACTTGATAGGATCAGATGCCAGGAAGGGGTATCAATTCTGGGAAGAGTGCTAATACTGAACTCGGTGATATGAGCCAATCCCAGGACAAGCTCCATTATCAGTCCCTTGGATTTGAACCCTGAACCTAAAACCCAAGCATGGGACAATGATTAGAGACCTGGCAGGGCTTGTCTGAAGCTGGGATTCTGAGCAGGATCCTGGGGAGACCAAATCTTGAACATTGGCGTTGTTTGTCTGGCATTAAATCTGGCAGTGAGTCGGTTGGAAACATTCTGGGGTCAGATCTCAGATTTCTGAAACTTTAATTTCTATTCTGATGCCCACCCACCGATTTCTGTGTGTGTCAGTTGTGCCAAGAGCTTAAATCTTCACTGTGTGGTTTGCTGACTGAGTGCAATTGTTGTAGAAGTCTGATTTTCCCCACTTTTTGTGATTGTTTGACACCACAATACATGTTATTTATCTTCAACATCCTTGCTGTCCAGAGACCAGCTGGATCGATTGTGCCAGGGCAGTTTTCTGGAAATGCTGGACAGGAGCAGGTTAGAAGTCTGCAATTGGGCTGTTTGGAATTTGGGGGATGACACAAATATTGTGGGTGTTTGTTAGTCTTGACACTAGCTTAGATCCTGGCTACGAGGCTGATCTTCAGAGCACAAGGTCCGCTCTGTTTGGGAATTGAATGGTATGGTCTTTTCTGCAAGAGTGGGCAGGGGACAAAAAACCTGTTGACCTGGTGTGATGAATGTGTGTTTGGTACAAAAATTAGTCTAGATCCTGGAGTGTGGATGTGAGCCTGGAGTGTATCTAAATCCTGGAGGAGGGTTTGTGCCTCAGGGAGAGTTGAGTCTGTTATCAGAATGGGTGGTCCAGATTGGCCAGCAATACCGAAAGCAAGGACTACTAAAGTTTCTCCTTGAAGCTGTGTTATAAGGCCACTATCTTCTGTATGAAGCAGCCCTTATCTATCAGGAATCCCAACATCAAGCAGGGATAAAGTTAGAGTCACATGCCATCATTAAAGTATTTAAGTGAATGCCCAGGTTCGTGTGGATTGGCTGTCCTCTGCAACATTTGTTTTTTTGGCAGCATAAACTGTTCTCGCCTGATTGAGTGAGTAGGAGGATAGGAGGAATTTTTCCAAGGGAATTACAGGTTACGTTGCAATATGAGGAGTTTTGACTCCTTGACGGTTTGCAGATATTATTCTCCAGTCAATTCTCTGCCTTAAACACAGCCTTATGAACAAGTGTGGCTCCTTGTCAAACTGGGAACACTCATGAGGAGGCAATGTGTTGGAGAATAAAGAATATACATGGAGCTGAGTTAGAGCCGGGTTTGGGCACCACAATGGCTCAGTGGTTAGCACTGCTGCCTCATAACACCAGGGATCTGGGTTTGATGCCACCCTGGGGTGATTATCTGTGTGGAGTTTCCATATTCTTCCCGTGTGTGTGGGTTACCTCTGGGTGCTCTGGTTTCCTCCCACAATCCAAAGATGATTTGGCCATGCTAAATCGCCTATAGTGTTTATGGATGTGCTAGCTAGGTGGATTGGCCATGGGAAATACAATGATATAGGGATAGGGCAGAGGGTCGGTCTGGTGTGGGATGCTCTTCAGAGGGTGAGTGTGGATTCAGTGAGCTGCTTGGCCTCCTTTCACACTGTAGGGCTTCTACGATTCTCGTGGGAGCAACATGATGGAGAGGTGTTGAGGACTGGAGCTTAAGCTGTGGCAGATTTAATGATAATTAATTGGACAGCTGTTGAATCCTGGAAGAGGGATGATCCCTATCCTTTGTAGGGAGATGGAAGTGCTCTTAGATCTGGTGTTTTGAAAGTGAGCATGACAGGATCGAGATACAAATTGTCCACAAGCAGTGCTGCAGAGGCACTTAACTTTTCCACAAGAGCCTTCCTCGCATGCCTTTAGCTGGCAGGTTTGCAGAAACCTTGGAACTTGGCTATTCAGTTCAGTTCAACCCTGGAAGACAAGTTAAATATGAGACATCCAGCCTCATTATAATATTTAAACATTCAACCCACCTCTGTTAGTAGTTTGGGTGTCCATTCCTGTACCATTTCCTTGAATACGTCCATAGGTTGGAAATGGATTTCAATAGAATTTGGAACTTGTTTTAAAAAATCACCTGATTCCAACCTGTGCATGTTTTGTGGTTAAAATTACACCCGGTGATGTCTACAGCACACAATATATGTAAAAGGAAGGGAATGCCCAGTGTAAAATAAGGATTTCGATGGTGGGAAATTAGGAAAGATGTCACAGCTGATTTTTTTTGTTGTCAAATTAAAAAAAAACTTAAATGGGCCACTTTTTAAAAGTCCCAACACATCAACTGGAAACTGAAGTGGACCAACTACACTGTAGCTATAAGACCAGATCAGAGGGTAGGAAATTTGCAGTGATTAATTCGCCTCTTGTCTGTCCAATGCCTATCCACCACCTTCAGGCTCATGTCGGGAGTGTGATAGAATACTCCGAACTTGCCAGGATGATTGCAGCTCCAATAACATTCAAGGAGCTGGACAAAGCAAACTAATTGATTCGTATCCCCATCAAGCATCTTCAACATTACCAACACCCAATAGCAGCAGCGTGTATCATTCTCAAGATGTACACCATCAACTCAAAAGACTCCTTCAACAGCATCTTCCAAACCCACAACATCTACCACTGAGAAGGACAAACATAGGAACACCACCACCGGCAAGTTTCCCTTGAAGTCATTCATTATTTCGACGTACAACCTTATCACCATTCCTTCACTGTTGCTGGATCAAATTGAACCCCTTTCCTAACAGCATGATGGGTTTTGACTATTCCTCCTAGAATGCAACAGTTCAAAATTGTGCAGCAATTTTCATGGACAATTAAGGACGGTCTATCCAGTGACATCCACAGTTTGTGTATGAATAAATAAAATTTCTCAATCAATGGATTATTTTTGATGTTTAATCACTGTGCTCTTGGATTGAAACACAGAATGTATGTGCACAGTGAGGATTTCATAATTAGTAACAAGGGAGCTGAATCTTACGGGGATCTGATTGATGTGGACTATAGTGAGACATGCAGCAGAACCATACAAGAAGTCCAGTAAGGCCCATCTCAATGCCAACAACACGTTGCTGCATTTGTTATGTTTTGCCAAGCAGCAAGGTAAGTTTCTCACGAGGCAGTGACAAGATGCCAACTAAAAGAAGTTGTTGCTTGTTAAATGGCTTATTACAGCCGCAACTTGTCTCATTAATTTGCAGCCTGCCTATCATAGAGTACACAATGAGCAAGTAAACATTGAGAATTCCCAGCAATGAAGTCAGAGCAGACTACTTCAGCTTGCTGGGAGTTCAAGGTGCCTCCATGTTGCTCAGCACCACATGGCATCATAGGCAATGATCCACAGGCATCAATCACACATGCACACCTCATCACAACCATTGTGGCCCCTCTCTAATCCACTTGCAGGACGCTGAGGAAGCACAGAATTGGATGCACTGAAAGCCTGCTGCACAGTTACTTTGCGTACAGGTAAAGACACCCAGCTCGCAGACTGGACCAAGCTGCAACTCATAGCTGCTCCCTCGCTCACTTGGTTACTAACTGCATACTTGCAGCACCCATGTCTTCGTTGCTATTTCTGTTAGCATGTTGCTGCTTCAGCCAGAGCCAAAATACAATGTATTAAGGAGCTGTTGAGCACAGACAGTATTGAGCCCACCACTGTTTTTCCTTATTATTCTTATTTTTGATTTGGAACTGTGAGCTGAAGTTGAAAATCGAACTTTGAACTTTGAGCAGCACCTTGTTTTGCAAAGCAATACACAGCATACGAACCGATATTTGTTTCTGAGAACTGACCTGTGAAGATAATTACAGGTTAATTATTGTCCGAAGAACTCTAAGACATTTCAGCATCAAGATGCTTTAGGCTCAGGACTGACAACTGGTTGGATGTTGAATTGTTTGGTCAAGGATAGATCAGCTCTTGGCAGGCAATCAGAGAATGTTGGTAAAAAGCAGAAAAAAAGTCACCCAGTTTTGACAGGCTTTCAAGCTGTGAATGTGTTTTAGAAAAGCTGTGGGGCGCTGTGTTTTACTCTCTCACAGTTGTTGGTTTTCACTGCAGTTGTTGAATTGTTGGTAGTTGTGATAAAAAAGTACCCTGCAGTAAGAACAAGGTATATAGAATGTTAAAAGGGATTGATAAGGTAGACATTAAACAGATGTTCCCTTTTGTGAGACAGCCTTGAACAAGAAGTCATAGATATTGAGTGAGAGAGGTAGGTCCAAAACTGGAGAGGAGAAACTATTTCTCTTAGAGCATTGTGAATCTGTAGAACTCACTGTCTCAGAGTGCAGTAGAGGGAGAATCAGTCAACAGATTCAAGAAAGAAATAGATAGGTTTCTGATGAAAAGCCAGATAGGGTGCTAAGGGGAGCAGGTAGGAAAGTGGAGTTGAGACCAGGTATAAGATCAGCCATGATCATGTTACATGGCAGAGAAGGCTTAAAAGACTGAATTGCCTATTCCTGCTCCTAATTCCTATGTTCCTTTGTAATAATCCTGGAAGGCTACCAGATCTATTTACATTGACTTTGAAATTCAAGGAAGCCCATAATTTAATTGCCTGTGAGCAATTCCATTAGCCAAGGATTTCTGAAGCCCGGTATCCACCATGGAACTGATGAATGGGCAAATTATAATTCTTTGTTTTTTTTCCTTTCAATTTATCCCTCACCTCTGTGTCTGTATGACTGTTCACCTATATGGGTTCTGTTTCAAGAAGATTGCACTTAGATCATAGATATTAAGTAGGTTGCTTATCCATGTACTGGTAAAGTTACATTATTAATAATATTGTTAATTTCTGTTTAAGTTGTAAACTTGGTGTCAAAGTTTGGTCATTTGTAAAGTCTGGTTAGGAATAATTTGAGTATTATTGGATGTGCTGTTGGATGAGGTGGGTTTGGTTGTTGGCTCGGCGAGTGTGTCTACAACCTTATCCAAACCCAAGCAACAAATCTTCTCAAACTTGTTAATAAAATGTGAGGCTGGATGAACACAGCAGGCCAAGCAGCATCTCAGGAGCACAAAAGCTGACGTTTCGGGCCTAGACCCTTCATCAGAGAGGGGGATGGGGGGAGGGAACTGGAATAAATAGGGAGAGAGGGGGAGGCGGACCGAAGATGGAGAGTAAAGAAGATAGGTGGAGAGGGTGTAGGTGGGGAGGTAGGGAGGGGATAGGCCAGTCCAGGGAAGACAGATCGCAACAAACAACTGCACCTCCCAGTCGCAAACCATTTCCACTCCCCCTCCCATTCTCTTGATGACATGTCCATCATGGGCCTCCTGCACTGCCACAATGATGCCACCCGAAGGTTGCAGGAACAGCAACTCATATTCCGCCTGGGAACCCTGCAGCCATATGGTATCAATGTGGACTTCACCAGTTTCAAAATCTCCCCTTCCCCTACTGCATCCCTAAACCAGCCCAGTTCATCCCCTCCCCCCACTGCACCACACAACCAGCCCAGCTCTTCCCCCCCCACCCACTGCATCCCAAAACCAGTCCAACCTGTCTCTGCCTCCCTAACCGGTTCTTCCTCTCACCCATCCCTTCCTCCCACCCCAAGCCGCACCCCCAGCTACCTACTAACCTCATCCCACCTCCTTGACCTGCCCGTCTTCCCTGGACTGACCTATCCCCTCCCTACCTCCCCACCTACACCCTCTCCACCTATCTTCTTTACTCTCCATCTTCGGTCCGCCTCCCCCTCTCTCCCTATTTATTCCAGTTCCCTCCCCCCATCCCCCTCTCTGATGAAGGGTCTAGGCCCGAAACGTCAGCTTTTGTGCTCCTGAGATGCTGCTTGGCCTGCTGTGTTCATCCAGCCTCACATTTTATTATCTTGGAATCTCCAGCATCTGCAGTTCCCATTATCTCTCATTCTCAAACTTGTTATTGGCTGTTTTAATGTAACTGTGTTGTTAATGCTGTGTTGGCAGTGTGATTTGACCTGGCTCGCAATCCCCGTTTTGTAACAACACAGACAGGCAGCTTGTCATGCTTGACAGTAGGGATCTGTCTAGAAGGTCGGAAGGGGAAGTATCTTGCTATATGACACACCGAGACAATCTAATTCTGACAGCATATGCCATCTGCCTGTGCAGGAAACACACTGCATTTCCATTCACTCCCTCCTGATAACTTTGGCCAGTGCAGGAACTGAACTCATGATGTTGGCATCACTCACTAGCCATCCAGCCAAATGAGCAACCAATCCCCTATAGACAGGGTGTGGCTACAGACAGGAAAGTATCTGGCATAATGGTTAAATGACAGTAAGGGTGAGAGAGTGAGTTAGCATGAGTGTCAGCACTATGTGCTGGGAGCAGCGTAGAATCTTTGGCTGCTTTGCCATTACATTGCTGCTGAAGGGCAAAGCCAAATTTGCAACACATATCAGAGTGCACAGTGGCATTTCAAAGATGGTCCAGATTGTTGGCTTACGTTCAATAGTGACTGAGATCAGTGAGTAGCGAAAATAACCTCTTTATTGAGCATAAGAAATAATGGGAACTGCAGATGCTGGAGAATCCAAGATAACAAAGTGTGGAGTTGGATGAACACAGCAGGCCAAGCAGCATCTCAGGAGCACAAAAGCTGACGTTTTGGACCTAGACCCTTCATCAGAGAGGGGGATGGGGAGAGGGTTCTGGAATAAATAGGGAGAGAGGGGGAGGCGGAACCACCCCGCACGGCCCGTTTCTATCTCCTTCCCAAAATCCACAAACCTGCCTGCCCTGGTCGACCCATTGTCTCAGCCTGTTCCTGCCCCGCCGAACTCATCTCCATCTATCTGGACTCCATTTTCTCCCCTTTGGTCCATGAACTCCCTACCTACATCCGTGACGCCACCCACGCCCTCCACCTCCTTCAGAACTTCCAATTCCCTGGCCCCCAACACCTCATTTTCACCATGGACGTCCAGTCCCTATACACCTGTATTCCTCATGCAGATGGCCTCAAGGCCCTCCGCTTCTTCCTGTCTTGCAGGCCCGACCAGTCCCCCTCCACCGACACCCTCATCTGCCCAGCCGAACTCGTCCTCACCCTCAACAACTTCTCTTTCGATTCCTCCCACTTCCTACAGACAAAGGGGGTAGCCGTGGGCACCCGCATGGGCCCCAGCTATGCCTGCCTCTTTGTAGGTCATGTGGAACAGTCCCTCTTCCGCACCTACACAGGCCTCAAACCAGACCTCTTCCTCCGTTACATTGATGACTGTATCGGCGCCGCCTCTTCCTCCCCAGAGGAGCCCGAACAGTTGATCCACTTCACCAACACCTTCCACCCCAACCTCAAGTTCACCTGGGCCATCTCCAACACACCCCTCACCTTCCTGGACCTCTCAGTCTCCATCTCAGGCAACCAGCTAGTTACTGATGTCCATTTCAAGCCCACCAACTCCCACAGATACTAGAATACACCTCCTCCCACCCACCCTCCTGCAAAAATTCCATCCCCATTCCCAATTCCTCCGCCTCCACCGCATCTGCTCCCAGGATGAGGCATTCCACTCTCGCACGTCCCAGATGTCCAAGTTCTTCAAGGACTGCAACTTTCCCCCCGCAGTGGTCGAGAACGCCCTTGACCGCCTCTCCCGCATTTTCCTCAACACATCCCTCACACCCTGCCTCCGCCACAACCACCCCAAGAGGATCCCCCTTGTTCTCACACACCACCCCACCAACCTCCGGATACAACGCATCATCCTCCGACACTTCCGCCATCTACAATCCGACCCCACCACCCAAGATATTTTTCCATCCCCACCCTTGTCTGCCTTCCGGAGAGACCACTCTCTCCGTGACTCCCTTGTTCGCTCCACACTCCCTTCCAACCCCACCACACCCGGCACCTTCCCCTGCAACCGCAGGAAGTGCTACACTTGCCCCCACACCTCCTCCCTCACCCCAATCCCAGGCCCCAAGATGACTTTCCATATTGAGCAGAGGTTCACCTGCACATCCGCCAGTGTGGTATACTGTATCCATTGTACCCAGTGTGGCTTCCTCTGCATTGGGGAAACCAAGTGGAAGCTTGGGGACTGCTTTGCAGAACACTTCTGCTCGGTTCGCAATAAATAACAACTGCACCTCCCAGTCGGGAACCATTTTAAATCCCCCTCCCATTCTTCAGATGACATGTCCATCATGGGCCTCCTGCAGTGCCACAATGATGCCACCCAAAGGTTGCAGGAACAGCAACTCATATTCCGCTTGGGAACCCTGCAGCCCAATGGTATCAATGTGGACTTCACCAGCTTCAAAATCTCCCCTTCCCCCACCGCATCCCACAACCAGCCCAGTTCGTCCCATCCCCCCACTGCATCACACAACCAGCCCAGCTCATCCCCTCGCCCCCACTGCATCCCAAAACCAGCCCAGCCTGTCTCTGCCTCCCTAACCTGTTCTTCCTCTCACCCATCCCTTCCTCCCATCTCAAGCCGCACCTCCATTTCCTACCTACTAACCTCATCCCACCTCCTTGCTCCTTGACCTGTCCGTCTTCCCTGGACTGACCTATCCCCTCCCTACCTCCCCACATATAAACTCCTCTCCACCTATCTTCTTTTCTCTCCATCTTTGGTCCGCCTACCCCTCGCTCCCTATTTATTCCAGAACCGTCTCCCCATCCCCCTCTCTGATGAAGGTTCTTGGCCCGAAACGTCGGATTTTGTGCTCCTGAGATGCTGCTTGGCCTGCTGTGTTTATCCAGCTCCACACTTTGTGATCTTTATCGAGCATCATCTGTAGTACAGTTCAAGGCAACAATGGAATCCAATGGTATACATACATTAAAATGTTAGTAATCTGCTGCCATGTAGTGGTATCTATTATACACAAATTTGTGTGACATCTGTCCTGGGGAAGCAGGAGATAGTTTAAGCACTTGCTAAATGCTGGGTGTTACTACTGATGAGACTAGAATGTCTAAGATAATAAAATGTGAGGCTGGATGAACACAGCAGGCCCAGCAGCATCTCAGGAGCACAAAAGTTGACGATTCGGGCCTAGACTGGGCCCGAAACGTCAGCTTTTGTGCTCCTGAGATGCTGCTGGGCCTGCTGTGTTCATCCAGCCTCACATTTTATTATCTTGGATTCTCCAGCATCTGCTGTTCCCATTATCACTGATACAAGATTAGAATGTCTGCCTGGTCTGAGGTTGCATAATTAAGAGATGTTAGTCCTTTTCTCTTTAAAGTTAGTAATGTCAGTAAAAGTAATTGACCTATGTGATCTAAATAACTAAGAAATTTTGCTAAAAAATTTGTATCATTTAGTAAAAGTACAGAGGATATTAAACTGATCTCCTGCAGCTAGGTTGTGAGATTTTATTTACTGTTGCCAGTTTTGATAGTTCTTACACATTCATTCATGCAGTTTCATGGAAGTGCTGTTTTGATCGCAAGTTTCTTAAAGAGGTAACGGCTCTATTTAATATGTATTTAAAAAGGTACATACTGGTGGAAGAAAATGATGTTTTGCAACCTATTCAGATCCTGAGAGATGGTTGCTAAGGGCTAATTACTATTATAATCTTTCTATAGTTTTGAGTGAGTTATGGAGACACAATGTCGGGTATGGCATTGTTCTGAGTAGGTTACAAAACACTTATTCAGGGGTAGCCTTTGGTACAGAAACAAGTCTAAATATTGCTGGCAGCATTGGGTTGACAAGAATTAAAAGGTGGAATGAAGCAGTAATGGATTGGAAGGGTTGTTTAGTTTAGTTTACTGTGTTTTATAAATGGGTGAATGAGAACGTGTTATAGTAAACATAGCGTGCCTTGGAGTGAGTTCGTAAAGAAAATCATAGTACAATGTCTTATAGTCCCCCTTTTGATTCTAATGAGCCTCTTCAAAGAGAATCACTGAATTCCTATCATAACTCAAATTTATTATTTCTGCCCTTCCAATGTTGGAGGGGCTAGCAGAGACATAGTTTATAGTTGGGGATGTTCATCCTTTTAATAGCTTGCTGGCAACTGCACTTTATGAGAGAGAAAACAACATTGGACACATAGAGATAAGTATTTACGTGTAACCTGAATATCCTGATAGTACAAACATTGCAATAACCATAACTGAAAAAGTGACTGTGGACACCGTGGTGGTCAGTTAGTCACTGGTTCCACTGTACTCTCGGATGCCTTTTTGACGTGGGAGGCATGAATCCAGCCTGCCTTTTCTCGGACCATGACAGCTGACTTGGTGATCAGCAGCACCTAGTCTGGTCCTTCCTACTTTGTGCCTAAGGGTTCCTTGTAGATCTTTTTCACAAGAACCCACTCACCTGGTACAATGTCATGACCTCCCTTCAGCTGGTCCTTCCAGGGAGCTGACACCTGTCAGGAGGCAGAATGTACAGCATATGTTAGTGCTTGGCAGTCAGACAATAGGGCATCACTTCTGATGGTTGACCCTCTGTAGGTCTATTGTCCCAAGTAGGGACATTGTCCTGCCTGTCACTATTTCAAATGTACTGAGACCTGTCATTTCGTTGGGGGTAGCCCTGACACGGCACAAAATTATTGATAAAGCCTGGGGCCAGAGCATTCCCTCTTGGTGGTACTTAGCCAGTTACTGTTTCAGTTTCTGATTCATTCTTTCCACCTGCTCCAATGATTGTGGATAATAGGAATAGTGTATTTTCCAGTCAATCCTCAATAACCAGCAAACTTCTTGATACACTGTTCCTGCGGAATGGGTTCCCTGGTCTGAGTCAGTGCTGGTAGGTAGCCCCCACTGGGGTGTGTAATCTTTACACACTACTCTGGCTGTGTGATTGGCTGTGGCCTTTCTCACAGGAGCAGCTTCCAAACATGTGGAAAACTTGTCCAAAATTACATGAACATCTGAGTAACCTTGACAGTATGGGAGTGAGAAATAGTTAACTTGCAAGGGCTGGTACAGCCTTGGAGGCACCAGTGCCTCCAATTGGGGGCTTGCACTTGGGTCCCTGAGTTGTTTTTGTGGTAAGTGAGGCAGCGGTCCACTACCGCTTGGGCATTTTTTTAAAGCCTCATTCCCCTTCAGCTGTGCTGGAACTAGGCTGTCATCTGTTCAGGCCCCAAATGTTCCCAGGAATGGATTTGTTGTGCCAAATATGGCATCAAGGCCGCAGGCATGACTGGGGGTCGATTTGATTCTTGATGTATCTAAACTACACCTTTACATAGCCTGTGCCCATTATCAATCCATTCCCATTTCTCCTCTTGGGAATATTCATTCTGGTTTGCAGATTTTAATTTGCTGTCCCAGAGTCAAGCCAGCAGACATGTGCTTGAGGCTCTTGGCAGGAGTGTTTGGAGGCAGCTGTTGTAGCTGCCTGATCTGCCAGGGCATTGTCTGGACTTCCATGGTGTTATTTTTAGTGTGGGCTTTGCACTTTAATATGGCCACTTCTTTGGACAGCTGGGGAGCCTTCAGCGAGTCCTTGACTTCTTTCCCATTTCTGATGGGGGTACCTGCAGCCGTTAGGAGTCCGCACTGTTTCTACAGTTGGCCAAAGTCATGGGCAACTCCAAAAGCATAGCAGGAGTCCATGTAAATGTTGGCAGACTAATCCTCTGCTATTCTGCAGGTTTTAGTCAGACCCCTTAATCTGCTCGCTGTGCCTGTGCTCCATGGAGTAGGCTTCCTAATGCCATGACAATGTGGAGTGTTGCAACAGCCAGCCAGCTTTCCTTATACCATTTTCTAAGAAAGAGGATCCATCAATATAAAGGATGAGGTCTGGGTTTTGCAAAGCCTCATTCGTTGTTTGACTGTTATCCTCCAGTTCCTGCAGGATTCCAAGGCAGTCATGATTATCTCCTTCCCCTTGTGCAGTCACTGGTAATAGCGTGGCTGGATTGTCAAGGCTCTCAAACTCTTTGTAGATTGGGGGCTTCCAGGACTGCTGACCACTGGGTCCACTGGGCAACATTTACCTGGGATACTTTGTTCACAGAGAGCAAAGTATGCATGGCATGCAGGTGTTTAAGTATTAACTCTGATCCATCACCAGACTCGCAATAACTTCTACTGCCATGCATGTTGCTTGCACTGCTCTCAAACAGCTCCCCCATCCAACGGTTCCATTGTCCAATTTCTCTGAGTAATACCCAACAGGTTTCAACCTGTCCCTGTGTTGCTGGGTGAGCATTGCAGTGATATTATCCCTCCTTCTTGTGGACAAATAAAGGGTTTTCTGCAATTGGGGGATCTCCAAAGCTGGTGCGGAGTAAAGTGCTCTCATTAGGTCCTGAAAGGCTTCTTTCTGTTCCTTTGTCAGTGCAATTTTTACTTTTGGGTCCCATTTCCCCTTCAGGGTGTCTGTCAGGGTCAGGGCTAGGTGGGTATATGAACCAACCCAGCACTGTTTAAAGTTACACAGCCCCAGGAAAGCCTTCTGTTTTCGAATGTCGTACGCTGTTTGGCAGCCTCTGTGGCTGCAATCTGACTTTGGGTGATTTCCCTTTTCCCATGGGAGATTTTCTGTCTTAGATACACTACCTCTTTGTGGGCAATCAAAGCCTTTTCAATAATGGCCTTATGACCTTTCCATTCCCTACTTGCCTTTCATACAGGCCACACCAGGTTGTTAGAGGTGCTCTGGGTTTTTACCCAGAGATATAATCGAGATATAATCTTATTCCTTTGGTGGATTTGTCCCATTAATGTAAGGGTTCATTTAGTTCTGTCCTTATGTTTATGTACGGTGGTTTCTCCCCAGACCCATTTCATGTCATCTAGGGCACATTGTCCTTTTGAAATATTGTATTTCTCCCCAATTTTGGTTAGGATTTTCCCAAATGAGAACTGTACTTCAAGGTAGTTTTGTAACTGCCATAGTATTTCTTCCTCAGTTATGTCAGGAAGAGTTATCCTGCCTTTGGAGGATGTAGGCAGTTTACTGGGGTCACTCGTGGTCACTTGAATACTTGTGTTGTACGCAATTTCAGCCGATTTGGAGCTCTTGAGATCTCGATGTGGGGAATTCGAAAAATGGCCAACTCTCAAGAGGTTCGGGATTGCTCTCAAAGACTAGGTTATGACTCTAAGAGGGAAATTTCTTAATTTTGGATTAGTGTCAGTGACCAATCAGTTTCAACGGTGTCCTCAATGCCACATTGTGGGATTATGTTCAATAACAACCGAGATCGGTGATTGGCAAAAATAGCTTTTTTTATTGAGCATGAGCAGTAACACAGTTCGAGGTGACAATAGAATTTAAAGTGCAATTAAATAGTAGCCTCTTTTACATGCAGTTGTTACATACATTAAACTTTGAGCATTACTATGTCACGTAGTTGTATCTATTGTACATAAGTTTGTGTGACATCTGTTCTGGGGAAGCAGGACATAGTTTAAGCATTTGCTAAATGCTGGCTGTTACTACTGATGAGATTAGAATGCCTGCCCTTGCATAATTAAGAGGTGTTAGTCCTTTTGTCTTTAAGTTAGTAATGTTGGTAAGATTAATTGACCTAGCGAGTTTTGAGAAGATTTGTAGCTCAGGTTGAGGTTCTGGATGTGAGTTTGCTCGCTGAGCTGGAAGGTTAGTTTTCAGATGTTTCGTCACCTGTAGTTCAGTATTTGGTCCATATGTGTTGTTTTCCTGTAGACACTGGTTTGAAGTTCCCCGTTGACTGTTTGCTCTACAGGTTGTAACCATCTCAACACCCACAAACGAAGCTGCATTAGAACATTATTCCAATGAGCCACCACACACTGCAGCACAGAGAACTACGAAGAGCAGAAGAAAATCGCCAATACAGCGTATTCAAAAAGAACGGGCATCCAATGAACACAGTCCGCCAATTTCTCAGCAACAAACCCAAACAAACAGACAAAACGGGCCCAGAAACCATAACAACTCAACCCTACATCAAAGACATTTCCGAAATGACTGCCAGACTACTCAGACCTCTTGGCATCAGGGTAGCCCACAAACCCACCAACACACTAAAACAGCAGCTAATGACCTCAAAAGACCCGATACAGACAACAAGAAAAACGAACGTCATCTACAAGTTACCTTGCAAGAACTATGACAAACACTACATTGGACAAACTGGCGGAAAGCTAACCACCAGGATACATGAACATCAACCAGCCACAAAAAGACATGACCCACTATCACTAGTATCCTTACAGACAGATGAGGAAGGGCACCACTTTGATTGGGACAACACATCCATCCTAGGACAAGCCAAACAGAGACATGCACGAGAATTCCTAGAAGCATGGCATTCCAACCGGAACTCCATCAACAAACACATTGATTTGGAGCCAATCTACCATCCTGTGAGAAAAATATCAGGAAATGACATCACCAATTCAGGAAATGACATCACCAACCCAAGTAAACCTAAACAGATAAATAGAAAGTGGGACATAACACCAGCGCTTCGTCGGAGGCTCACCATTGATGTTACCTAGAATGGTGACAAAACATCTGGGAACAAACCTTCCAGCTCAGTGAACCAGCTTACATCTGGAACAAAATAAAGACCCATTCTTCTGTGGACCGAGAGGAGGAGAACGCTGTCTTGGAGGTGAAAGGAGGACGTCGGGTTGGCTGTGAGCCCTTGCGACCAGTGGATCTTAATGCTGGTTTCGGCCGAACGCTGGTTCAGGGGAGCAGCCAACCTGCAACGATGGCTGCGGCAAGTGCTCGTGCCCCAGGTCAGGGGGTCCGGAACACCATCCGTGTTTCCGTAAAGAAGGTGGATGAGGGTGCACCTGTGGACCGCACCTTCTTCGTAAAGAGGGTCCTGTTGGACTGTTGTGGGTTCGCTGCTGCGGACATTTACTGCCTGCAGGATTTCCCCGGAGGAGGTTTTTACGATGTAACCTTCAGGAGTGCCAAGCTTTGCGAGCGCTTCCTGGAGGTTTTCAAGGAGAAAGGAGGTGAGGGCCCCCTCTCTGTATTGACCACTGTCCCGCTGTTCATGATGCCAGCGCAGAGGAGCCGTATGGTGACTGTACACATGTACAACCCGCATGTGCCAGCAGTTGGTGTCCTGACCTTCCTTGGAATGTACGTGAAGGTGGAAGGGGACCTAACTGACATCATGGACCCCTTTTGGCATCTGGACCAGTAAGAGGCAGGTCAAGGTGACACTGAGGATGGGCGCGGACGGGAATGTCGTACACCAACCGTCCAGCTTCGCGATCGGCGGGAGCAAGGGCTACCTGACCTATGCAGGGCAACCTACAGTCTGCCATGCCTGTGGTAGGTCAGGTCACGTGGCGGCCGACTGCAAAGCCACCATCTGCAGGAACTGCAGGGAGGAGGGACACCTTGCAAAGGATTGCCCACAAGAGAAAAGCTGCAACCTTTGCGGGGAAGCGGGCCACCTCTATAGGGCACGCCCGCAGCGGGGGACCACCTATGCACAGGTCACCAGCAGGGGCAATGCGGGGCCAGCCCCCCCGGAGGAGAGGAAGGCACCAGGGCCCAGCAAGGACCCCACTAATGTGCAGGAGGGCCAGGTCGTGCAGGAGGACCCAGCCCCGCAGGATGGGCCCGAGGCCAGCAAAGCGCCCCTGCAGGCTCCGCTGACCCACCGACAACCCGGAGTTGATGGAGGTGGTGACAGGTGACCCAGGGGAGTGGACGACGGTCCGGAAAGCGAGGAGGAAGGTGCATCGACAGGCCCAGGAACCGCAACCATCAGGCGGGAAGAGGCAGCTACAGGGGGGCTATAAGAGCTCTTCTGACAAGGGGGATTCGGAGAGGGCCCGCCCGAAGCAGAAGTTAAAGATCTCGAGGGGGAAGGAAAGCAGCACCACTCTTCCAGGTGACGGGAGGCGTCCTGAGACTCCCTCCGACACCCAGTCAAGTGCCGCTGGGGCCCTGGAGGGCCCCCCGGGACTTCCAGGCAGGAAGGAGGAAACAGCGCATCCCCAGCCTGACCCAGAGCCAGACCCTCCTGCCTCCGCACCCCTGTCGGGGGATGCCACCCGGAAGGCAGCACGGACGGTTTCCTGAGCCCGGAGAGCGTCCAGCGGTTAGCCCGGGCAATGGGCATGAAGGAACAGATGGAGGGGCTGGATCTTGGACTTGGGGAGGGTACTGCGGTCACTGCCCACAATGGGGGTAGGAGTTGCGAGCATTAATGTGCACAGTGTCAAGTCCACCGCAAGATGTGTATCCACGTTGGCCTACCTGACCACCATCAAGGTGGACCTCCTGTTTCTGCAGGAGTGCGGGATACCGCACCTCAGCAGGTACGGGAAATGGTCCGGCGCCTGGACCTGTGGGCCTTCGATCTGGTCGGGGGGTAACGACTGTCGCTCCTCGAGCCTGGCTATTCTGCTGCGGGGGCGCGACTTCACCATCTCTCAAGTTCAGGAGGTGGTGGGGGGGACGCCTCCTAGTGGCTGACGTCACCTACAGGAACGCTCCCCTGAGGCTGATCAACGTGTACACCCCAGTGGTACGGAATGAGCGGTTGGCCGTCCTGCAGCGGCTTCCACCCCTGCTGGCTACGTCCAGGCCGGTCATCCTAGGCGGAGACTTCAACTGCATCATTGATGCAGATGGAATATCCGGCGTGGGGACAGCGGGTGGGGGGAGTCAACTGGAAGTCACGCGCAGATTCCTGATGGGCACGGTGAAGGACGCCAAGCTGCTCGACGTCTTAGGATAGACTTCCTGTTTGTGTCACGGGCGTTCTCGGTCAGGCCCACCGGCGTCGAGCCGGTGTTCTTCTCTGACCACTGCCCCCTGCTGGCCGACTGTCACTTACAGGATGACCAGCCGGCTGGCAAGGGGACGTGGAAGCTCAACACGACTCTGTTGACCCCAGAGAACGTCGAGGAGCGTAAGAGGGAGCACGCCGGTTGGAGAACCGTGAAATGCCTCTTTGAGTCTCCAGGCAACTGGTGGGAGACGTTGAAGGGGAACATCAAGAGGTTCTTTGTCCTCAAGGGTGTTCGGAAGGTGAGAGAGAGGCGAGGAAAGCTGTCGCGACTCCAGAAAAGGGTGCAGAACCTGCTCCTTCTGCAGTTGATGGGGGTCGATGTCACGGAGTACCTCTGCGAGGTGAGGGGCCAGCAAGCCTCGCTGTTCGCCGCGGAGGCCTCCAGGATAATCTTCTGGTCCAGGGTCCGCTCCGTGGAGCAGGACGAGACATGCTCGCGTTTCTTCTTTCAGAAGGTGCACAAAGAGAGCTCTGTGCTTAGCCAGCTGAAGGAGGATGACGGCTCGGTGACGTCGTCTCGGCCCGCCATTTTGAGGATCAGCAGATCCTTCTATGCCGGACTGTACGACATGAAGCCCACGGACAGCACGGCCTCCGAGTCGTTCCTGTCGTCTATTACGGAGATCTTAGACGACGGCACGAGGGAGTGGCTGGACCGGCCGATATCTCTGGACGAGCTGACCAGAGCCCTCAAGTCCTTGGAGAGGAATAGGACTCCCGGAAGTGACGGCTTACCGGTCGAGCTGTATTCCGCTCTGTGGGACCTGGTTCGCCAGGACCTGCTGGAGGTGTACGATAGTGCACTTCGTGCAAGGGAAATGTGCAAGTCCACGAGGAAGGGTATCATCACCCTCATTTACAAGAGGAAGGGGGAGAGGGAAGAAATTAAGAATTGGCATCCCATTTCACTATTGAACGTGGACTACAAAATCCTCGCCAAGGTCATAGCCAAACGGGTCAGGTCTGTCCTGGAGTCGGTTATTCACCCTGACCAAACCTGTGCTGTGCCGGGCAGGAAGATCGCTGAGAGCCTCGCGCTCATCAGGGATACGATCGCCTACGTACAGGACAGGCGGGTGGACACCTGCCTCGTCAGCCTGGACCAGGAGAAGGCCTTCGACGGGGTCTCTCATGCTTACATGAGGGACGTCCTCTCCAAATTGGGGTTCGGGGAGGGCATCCGCAATTGGATCCGGCTGCTCTACGCCAACATCGTTAGCGCAGTCTCGATCAACGGGTGGGAATCAGACAGTTTTCCTGTTAGATCTGGAGTCAGGCAGGGCTTGCCCGCTCTCTCCTGCCTTGTTTGTGTGCTGTGTGGTGCCCTTCGCCGCATCCATCAGGAAGGACGTGAGCCTGAAGGGCGTGACTATCCCAGGCAGCGGAGGCCTTCAGGTCAAGACCTCCCTGTACATGGACGATGTCGCCGTCTTCTGCACCGATCGTCGGTCAGTGAGTAGCCTATTGGACATCTGCGGCCAGTTTGAACTGGCCTCAGGTGCCAAAGTCAATAAGGGTAAGAGTGAGGTCATGTTCTCCGGGAACTGGGATGACCGCTCCTTCATCCCCTTCACCGTCAGGACAGACTACCTGAAGGTGCTGGGTGTTTGGTTTGGTGGAGCTGGGCGTGCACTAAGACTTGGGAGGAGCATATCGCCAAATTGAAGCAGAAGCTGGGCAGGTGGACGCTCCGGTCCCTCTCCATCGCGGGTAAGAACCTGGTTGTCCGGTGCGAGCGGTTTTCGGTACTGTTGTATGTGGCGCAGGCCTGGCCTATTCCCTGGGCCTGCGCCGCTGCAGTCACCAGGGCCATCTTCCACTTCATTTGGGTGTCAAGGATGGACCGGGTCCGCAGGGACACCATGTACAAAGACCTGGAAAATGGGGGAAAGGGCGTACCGAACGCCACCCTCGCCCTGACGGCTACCTTTGTGTGCGGCTGCATCAAGCTGTGTGTAGATCTTCAGTACGCAAACACCAAGTGTCACTACTTACAGAGGTTCTACCTGTCCCCGGTGTTGCGAAGGATGGGCCTGGTCTCGTTGCCGCGGAACGCTCCTAGTAGTTGGACCGTCCCGTACCACCTGTCCTTCGTGGAGAAATTTTGAAAGGAAACACCTTTGACCACAAGGCCGTCAGGCAGTAGTCAGCACGTAGTATCCTCGAGACCCTTCGGGAAAAGGAGAGGGTCGATCCCGTCGTGTGGTTCCCCACGCAGACTGCTAAAGTTGTTTGGCAGAATGCCTCATCGCCAGAACTTTCAAACAAGCACATTGCTTGGCTGGCGGTGAGAGGGGCTCTGCCAGTGAGATCCTTTATGCATGCTCGGAATCTCTGCACCACTGCACGCTGCCCTCGAGGTGGCTGCGGGGCGGACGAGACTGTCGATCACCTCCTTCTGGAGTGTGCCTATGCGCAGAAGGTCTGGAGGGGGATGCAGTGGTATTTGTCGAGGTTCGTCCTGAGCTGCTCCGTGACGCGGGACTCCGTGCTCTACGGGCTGTTTCCGGGGACGCACACCGAGACCAACATTAACTGCGCCTGGAGGACCATCAATGCGGTGAAAGACGCTCTTTGGTCTGCCCGCATCTTGCTGGTCTGCCAGCTGAAAGAACTGACCCCGACCGAGGGTTGTAGACTGGCGCACTCCAAGGTCCAGGACTACGTGCTGAGGGACGCGCTAAAGCTTGGGGCAGCCGCCGCCAAGGCGCGGTGGGGAAAGACCACCGTATGAAACCCCTTGTCCAGAATAGAAATATCTGATAACTGGGCCCAGCTGGCGCCTTCCGCAACTGGTCAGGGGGCCAACTGGGACTGCGCCGGGTGACGACTGCTGGGGTGTTTCCTTTGCTTTTTTTTTCCTTCTTTGTTTTTTGCCTTTAGTTGGTGTATGTACCCCCTGGGTAACCCGGAGCGGCTTGCATGACTGGGTAGGTGTATAAACGTGTTTTATTTTTTGTACATCTCACGAATAAAGTATATTTTTTCAAATAAAATAAAGTGACAAAACATCTGAGAACAAACCTTTCAGCTCAGTGAACCAGCTTACATCTGGAACAAAATGAAGACCCACTCTTCTGTGGACCGAGAGGAGGAGAGCGCTGTCTTGGAGGTGAAAGGAGGACGTCGGGTTGGATGTGCACCCTTGCGACCAGTGGATCTTAATGCTGGCTTCGGCCTAACGCTGGTTCAGGGGAGCATCCAAACTGCAACGATGGCTGCGGCAAGTGCTCGTGCCCCAGGTCAGGGGGTCCGGAACACCATCCGTGTTTCCGTAAAGAAGGTGGATGAAGGTGCACCTGTGGACCGCACCTTCTTCGTGAAGAGGGTCCTGTTGGACTGTTGCGGGTTCGCTGCTGTGGACATTTACTGCCTGCAGGATTTCCCCGGAGGAGGTTTTTACGATGTAACCTTCAGGAGTGCCAAGCTTTGCGAGCGCTTCCCGGAGGTTTTCAAGGAGAAAGGAGGTGAAGGCCCCCTCTCTGTATTGACCGCTGTCCTGCTGTTCCTGATGCCAGCGCAGAGGAGCCGTATGGTGACTGTACACATGTACAACCCGCATGTGCCAGCAGTTGATGTCCTGACCTTCCTTGGAAGGTACGTGAAGGTGGAAGGGGACCTAACTGACATCATGGACCCCTTTTGGCATCTGGACCAGTAAGAGGCAGGTCAAGGTGACACTGAGGATGGGCGCGGACGGGAACGTCATACACCCACCGTCCAGCTTCGCAATTGGCGGGAGCAAGGGCTACCTGACCTACGCAGGACAACCTAAAGTCTGCCATGCCTGTGGTAGGTCAGTTCAAGTGGCGACTGACTGCAAAGCCACCATCTGCAGGAACTGCAGAGAGGAGGGACACCTTGCAAAGGATTGCCCACAAGAGAAACGCTGCAACCTTTGTAGGGAAGCGGGCCACCTCTATAGGGCATGCCTGCGGCGGGGGACCACCTATGCCGAGGTCGCCGGCAGGGGCAAGGCGGGGCCAGCCCCCCCGGAGGAGAGGAAGGCACCAGGGCCCAGCAAGGACCCCACTAATGTGCAGGAGGGCCAGGTCGTGCAGGAGGACCCAGCCCCGCAGGATGGGCCTGAGGCCAGCAAAGCGCCCCTGCAGGCTCTGCTGCCCCCACCGACAACCCGGAGTTGATGGAGGTGGCGACAGGTGACCCAGGGGAGTGGACGACGGTCCGGAAAGCGAGGAGGAAGGTGCATCGACAGGCCCAGGAACCGCAACCATCAGGCGGGAAGAGGCAGCTACAGGGGGGCTATAAGAGCTCCTCTGACAAGGGGGATTCGGAGAGGGCCCGCCCAAAGCAGAAGCTAAAGATCTCAAGGGAGAAGGAAAGCAGCACCCCACTTCCAGGTGACGGGAGGCATCCTGAGGCTCCCTCCGACACCCAGTCACGTGCTGCTGGGGCCCTGGAGGGCCCCCCGGAACCTTCAGGTGGGAAGGAGGAAACAGCACGTCCCCAGCCTGACCCAGAGCCGGACTCTCCTGCCTCCGTACCTCCCGATGGGGGGATGCCACCCGGAAGGCAGCACGGACGGTTTCCTGAGCCCAGAGAGCGTCCAGCGGTTAGCCTGGGCAATGGGCATGAAGGGACAGATGGAGGAGCTGGACCTTGGACTTGGGGAGGGTACTGCGGTCACTGCCCACAATGGGGGTACGGTTTGCGAGCATTAATGTGCGCAGCATCAAGTCCACCGCAAGATGTGTGTCCACGTTGGCCTACCTGACCACCGTCAAGGCGGACCTCCTGTTTCTGCAGGAGTGCGGGATACCGCACCTCAGCAGGTACGGAAAATGGTCCGGCACCTGGACCTGTGGGCCTTCGATCTGGTCGGGGCGTAACGGCTGTCATTCCTTGGGCCTGGCTATTCTGCTGCGGGGGTGCAACTTCACCATCTCTCAAGTTCAGGAGGTGGTGGGGTGCTGCCTCCTAGTGGCTGACGTCACCTACAGGAACGCTCCCCTGAGGCTGATCAACGTGTACGCCCCAGCAGTACGGAGTGAGCGGTTGGCCATCCTGCAGCGGCTTCCACCCCTGCTGGCTACGTCCAGGCCGGTCATCCTAGGTGGAGACTTCAACTGCATCATCGATGCAGATGGAAGATCCGGCGTGGGGACAGCGGTTGGGGGGAGTCAACTGGACGTCACGTCCAGATTCCTGATGGGCACGGTGAAGGACGCCAAGCTGCTCGACGTCTTCAACATCCCTACAGACAGAGCGCAGTGGGGGTACACCTGGTCGCGGCCAGACGGGTCTATTCGCTCAAGGATAGACTTCCTGTTTGTGTCACGGGCGTTCTCGGTCAGGTCCACCAGCGTCGAGCCGGTGTTCTTCTCTGACCACCGCCTCATGCTGGCCGACTGTCACTTACAGGACGACCAGCCGGCCGGCAAGGGGACGTGGAAGCTCAACACGACTCTGTTGACCCCAGAGAACGTTGAGGAGCTTAAGAGGGAGTACACCGGTTGGAGAACCGTGAAACCCCTCTTTGAGTCTCCAGGCGACTGGTGGGAGATGGTGAAGGAGAACATAAAGAGGTTCTTTGTCCTCGAGGGTGTTCGGAAGGTGAGAGAGAGGTGGGAAAAGCTGTCGCAACTCCAGAAAAGGGTGCAGAACCTGCTCCTTCTGCAGTTGATGGGGGTCGATGTCACGGAGGACCTCCGCGAGGTGAGGGGCCAGCAAGCCTCGCTCTTCGCCGCGGAGGCCGCCAGGATAATCTTCTGGTCCAGGGTCCGCTCCGTGGAGCAGGACAAGACGTGCTCGCGTTTCTTCTTTCAGAAGGTGCACAAAGAGAGCTCTGTGCTTAGCCGGCAGAAGGAGGACGGCGGCACGGTGATGTCATCTCGGCCCGACATTTTGAGGATCAGCAGATCCTTC
Source organism: Stegostoma tigrinum (assembly GCF_030684315.1). Lineage (NCBI taxonomy): Eukaryota > Metazoa > Chordata > Chondrichthyes > Orectolobiformes > Stegostomatidae > Stegostoma > Stegostoma tigrinum. Next base: position 38,495,978 of record NC_081362.1, read on the forward strand.
TATGCCGGACTGTACGACATGAAGCCCACGGACAGCACGGCCTCCGAGTCGTTCCTGTCGTCTATCACGGAGGTCTTAGACGACGGCACGAGTGAGTGGCTGGACCGGCCAATATCCCTGGACGAGCTGACCAGAGCCCTCAAGTCCTTGGAGAGGAATAGGACTCCCGGAAGCGACGGCTTACCGGTCGAGCTGTATTCCGCTCTGTGGGACATGGTCGGCCAGGACCTGCTGGAGGTGTATGATAGTGCGCTTCGGGCAGGGGAAATGTGCAAGTCCATGAGGAAGGGCATCATCACCCTTATTTACAAGAGGAAGGGGGAGAGGGAAGAAATTAAGAATTGGCATCCCATTTCACTATTGAACGTGGACTACAAAGTCCTGGCCAAGGTCATAGCCAAACGGGTCAGGTCTGTCCTGGAGTCAGTGATTCACCCTGACCAAACCTGTGCTGTGCCGGGCAGGAAGATCGCTGACAGCCTCGCGCTCATCAGGGATACGATCGCCTACGTGCAGGACAGGCGGGTGGACACCTGCCTCGTCAGCCTGGACCAGGAGAAGGCCTTCGACAGGGTCTCTCATGCTTACATGAGGCATGTCCTCTCCAAACTGGGGTTCGGGGATGGCATCGGCAATTGGATCTGGCTGCTCTGCACCAACATCGTTAGCGCAGTCTCGATCAACGTGTGGGAATCGGACATTTTTCCCGTCAGATCTGGAGTCAGGCAGGGCTTGCCCGCTCTCTCCTGCCTTGTTTGTGTGCTGTGTGGAGCCCTTCGCCGCATCCATCAGGAAGGTCGTGAGCCTGAAGGGCATGACTATCCCAGACAGCGGAGGCCTTCAGGTCAAGACCTCCCTGTACATGGACATCGTTGCCGTCTTCTGCACCGATCGTCGGTCAGTGAGTAGGCTGTTGGACATCTGCGGCCAATTTGAACTGGCCTCGGGTGCCAAAGTCAATAGAAGTAAGAGCGAGGTCATGTTCTTCGGGAACTGGGGTGACTGCTCCTTCATCCCCTTCACCATCATGTCAGACTACCTGAAGGTGCTGCGTGTTTGGTTTGGTGGAGCTGGGGCATGCACTAAGACTTGGGAGGAGCATATCACCAAACTGAAGCAGAAGCTGGGCAGGTGGACGCTCCGGTCCCTCTCCATCGTGGCTAAGAACCTGGTTGTCCGGTGCGAGGGGCTTTCGGTACTGTTGTATGTGGCGCAGGCCTGGCCTATTCCCTGGATCTGCGCCGCTGCGGTCACCCGGGCCATCTTCCACTTCATTTGGGGGTCGAGGATGGACCGGGTCCGCAGGGACACCATGTACAAAGACCTGGAAAATGGGGGAAGGGGCGTACCGAACGCCACCCTTGCCCTGATGGCTACCTTTGTGTGCGGCTGCATCAAGCTGTGTGTAGATCCTCAGTACGCAAACACCAAGTGTCACTACTTACAGAGGTTCTACCTGTCCCCGGTGTTGCGAAGGATGGGCCTGGCCTCGTTGCCGCGGAACGCTCCGAGTAGTTGGACCGTCCCGTACCACCTGTCCTTCGTGGAGAAATTTTTGAAGGGAAACACCTTTGACCACAAGGCTGTCGGGCAGTGGTCAGCACGTAGTATCCTCGAGACCCTTCGGGAAAAGGAGAGGGTGGATCCCATCGTGTGGTTCCCCACGCAGACTGCCAAAGTCGTTTGACAGAATGCCTCATTGCCAGAACTTTCAAACAAGCACAAGGACATTGCTTGGCTGGCGGTGAGAGGGGGTCTGCCTTTGAGATCCTTTATGCACGCCCAGAATCTCTGCGCCACTGCACGCTGCCCTCGAGGCGGCTACGCGGGGGACGAGACTGTCGATCACCTCCTTCTGGAGTGTGCCTATGCGCAGGAGGTCTGGAGGGGGACACAGTAGTATTTGTCGAGGTTCGTCCCGAGCAGCTCCGTGACGCAGGACTCCGTGCTGTACGGGCTGTTTCCCGGGACGCACACCGAGACCAACATCAACTGCGCCTGGAGGACCATCAATGCGGTGAAGGACGCTCTTTGGTCTGCCCGCATCTTGCTGGTCTGCCAGCTGAAAGAACTGACCCCGACCGAGTGTTGCAGACTGGCACACTCCAAGGTCCAGGACTGCGTGCTGTGGGACGCGCTAACGCTTGGGGCAGCCACTGCCAAGGCGCGGTGGAGAAAGACCACCGTATGAAACCCCTCGTCCAGAATAGAAAAAAGGGCCCTATCTGGTAACTGGGCCCAGCTGGTAACTGGGCCCAGCTGGCATCTTCCCCAACTGGTCAGGGGGCCAACGGGGACTGTGCGGGGAGACAACTGCCGGGGTATTTGCTTTTTTTTTTCCTTCTTTGTTTTTTTTTCCTTTTACTTGATGTACGTACCCCCTGGGTAACCCGGAGCGGCTTGCATGACTGGGTAGGTGTATAAATATGTTTTATTTTTTGTACATCTTATGAATAAAGTATATTTTTTCAAATAAAAAAAAGTGATGAAACATCTGAAAACTAACCTTCCAGCTCAGCGAGCAAACTCACATCCATTAATTGACCTATCTGATCTATATAAGTGAGAAATTATATATGCACTAAATAAAAGTATGGACAATATTAAACTGATCTGCTGTAGCTGGGTCATGAGATTTTATTTACTATTGCTGGTTTTGATAGTTTTTACACATTCATTCATGCAGTTTCATGGAAGCACTGTTTTGATAGTAAGTTTCTTAAAGTGGTAGCGACCCTACTTAATACGTATTTAAAAAGATACATACTAGTGGAGGAAACTGTTTAACGTTCTGCAGACTATTCAGGTCCCGAGTGATGGTTGCTGAGGACTAATTACTATTATAATCTTTCTGTAGTTTTGAGTGAGTTATGGAGACACAATGGCGGGTATGGCATTGTTCTGAGTAGGTTACAGTTTTAACAATTATTCAGGGGTAGCCTTTGGTACAGAAACAAGTCAAATGTTGCTTGCAGCATTGGGTTGATAAGAATTAAAAGGTGGAATGAGGCTGTAATGGGTTGGAAGGGATGTTTAATTTAGTTTAATGTGGTTTTATGAATGAGTGAACGGGAACATGGCATAGTAAACAAAGTGCCCTTGTGAGTGAGTTAGTAAAGAGTTAAGATGAATGAATGGAAACACAGTATAGTAAACATTGAGTGTCTGTGAGTGATTTGGTAAAGAAAATCATAATACAATGTCTCATAGGGCACAAGGGATGTTAGTTGTTTACAGATGTCCAGTGAGTGTGACTTGTTGTTGGAATGGCACATGGTGAGATAGGGATAGAATTAAACACGGGGGCTGCCTTAAAGGTTGGCTAGGTAGTTAATGAATTTGATAAGATACGGCGAGAAATCTCACTTGGCCTCACAGTGAAAAGCTTCCAACAACTTTGAGGCCGCTCACACTTAGTCAAAAAAGGCACGATTAAGTCCCAAATAAGTAGCTACAATCTACTTTATGTGTCGTCACTCATAGTGGCATGATTAGGAAGAGGAAATAGGTTAATGTGAGAAACTCTACATCGTTTCTTTGAAAAATGAAATGGAAACACTTTTTCTGTAATGTTGAAATGTTTTGCTCTCAGGCTATATACCCAGAGTGTATTTTGTAAATGTTAAGATTAATGATAATCATATAGAATGGAACATACTATATTGAGATAAGGTGAATTTTGTTGTAAATTCTATAACATTCAAGCAAATGTTTTTTTTTCAAATTTTATGAATGAAGTGTTTTTGGAAGATAAAGGATATTTTATGTCTACTTAAGTATCGTGCAGTCATTAACATCTTTCACAACTTTAGGATGCCTTTGTAATCAATAGGGTTTTTCTGGGGTGTAACTATCATTGTACTGTATGAAGCAGAGCATAGTTCTACAACAGCATGATACTGACCACTTAACATATTTTGATGATGATCATTGAAGAATATATATTGACCAGAACAACGGGGGAAGAAAGCTCTTCTGGTTGTCTTCAAGCAAGTATAATGGGCTATGTAAACCTTTTGAGAATTTTACTGCCAATTAGTTACTACATTCAGAACTCTTAGAAGATTTTAGAATTTCTAAACCTTACATTGTTTTCCAAACTTCCTAATACATTATGTATATCATTATATTAAAGGGAGAGGACAGTTTTATTGAGATGAAAAGTGCATTCTATTAATTTTTTGATTAATTGCTTGGCACAGAGAAGTATTTTTACATTAGGAATGTAAAGGTGATGATGATAAAGTATGTATACAAAATACCAGTTCACCTGACGAAGCAGAAATGTTTATTTCATTTTATTGTAAAAGTCATAACAGGTTTTATGACAATAAGGAAAACAATGTGGACACAAAAATTATTCATTTTTCTTCAAATTAACAAGTAAACAGTAAAAAAGTAAATCAGATTTACTGAATGGTTCACACAGATTAAGAGAAATGTGGCTGAGTTCTATGGGGCAGACAAGTCAACAGCTTCATCCTTGACTGCACTGATGATCATTTTATACAGCCAGCATGTTGATTGAAACTTGAATGCTCTGGAATTGAACTCTGGTGTCTTCAGTTCCTGCTGCCTCAAGAGCCTGAGCATATACCATCTTTAAATGTCTTCTAGAACACACCTACTTTTATCACAGGATATGGTCCATATATCCTGTCGCAGTTATTAATAAATTCAAGATGGAACTTAAGAGAAGCCTCTTTTCCTGGAAATAATAAAAATATTGAACTTGCTGCCACAAGTATTTGAGGCAAATACCAACACTGCATTTAAGTGGGACTTGGGTAATTAAATGTTTGTGGAAGAATTGAGTGGGAGGAGGCAGAAAAAGGAGAGGCATTATGGCTCAGTGGTTAGCACTGTTGCCTCACAGCGCCTGGGTCCCAGGTTAAATTCCACCCATGGGTGTTTGCATAGTCTCCCCATGTTTGTGCAGGTTTCCTCCAGGTGCTCCAGTCTAAAAAAATTCCCACAGTCCAAAGATGTGCAGGCTAGGTGGATTGGCCATGCTAAATTGCCCGTAGTGTTCAGGGACAGGTAGATTGGGAGGTGGAGGGTATAGGATGATGGGTTCTGGGTGTAATGCTCTGAGGATTAGTATGGATTTTTTGGGCCAAAGGGCCTGTTTCCATATTGTAGGAACTCTATGAAATGAGGAATTGATGTTAAACAATTATTTTGTGTCTTCACAGTGGAATACATTAGCTACCTACACTGCAGTGTAATCAACAGGCCAAAAATTCAAGGTACTTAAGACACCTAATATTAGTAGAGAAATGGTAGCAGGGAAATGTAAGGGAGTTAAAGGCAACAAACCCCTGGGATTTGAAGGTCCACGTCACAGGATATCATATGTGGTAGCTGCAGAAATTGCAGATATTCCGATAATCTTTCAAAATCATCTTGATTCTAGAACAGATGGAAAGTTAGCAAGCGTAACACACTACTGAAAAAAAAGGAAGAGAGGATAAAAAACAGCAGACCAGTTGACTGACATCATTCTTTGAAAAATGTTGGAAACTATTATGAGGTAGCCTTAGCAATGCACTTACAAAATCATAGCCTGATCAGAAATCAATATGGGTTTTATGAAAGAGAAATTGTGTTTGGCAAAAATGCGTTGAAACTTTTCATGATATGGAGGTGCCTGTGTTGGACCTGGGTGGACAAAGTCAGATATCACACGACACCAGGTTATAGTCCAACAGGTTTATTTGAAAACACAAGTTTTTGGAACCCCAGTCCTTTTTCAGATGTCAGTGAGAGAAATAGTATCAGAAACAGAATTTATAAGTAAAAGGTCAAAGGTTCACACCATTGATGAGGATGTACTGAACAAACCTAAGGTGCTGCTGAATCTTTAATCAGTTAGAAGGCTTTAATTGATTAATATGTATACGTAAGTCCCTGACTTCCGTTCACGTCATAGTCCTGAGAGGACTAAATGTTTTATCAGCGTAAAGAAGAGGTGATATTTAGGTCAGACAATACATGTTACATGTGAGATCTTGTTTAGAATCTGAAGATTTCTGAAGAAGGCCCCTGACCCAAATCATCAACTTCCCTTCTCCTGTGATGCTGCCTGGCTGCTGTGCTTCTTCAGTTCTATACTGCGTTATCTCTTGTTTAGAATATGTTTGTGTTTTAGATTGGAATCAGACAAGTTTTATTTCTAAAGGAGGAATTCATAAAACACATTGGGGAACTGCTTGTGTGTATGTGTGTGTGTGTGTGTGTGTGTCTGTTTGTGTTTGGGGGGAATGTGTGTGTGTTTGTGTGTGTCTGTTTGTGTTTGGGTGTTTCCGTATGTGTGTGTGTGTGTGTGTGTGAGTGAGTGCACGCGAGTGATTGCGGGGATTGTGTGTCTGTGTGTATATGTGTGTGTGTTTGTGTTTGGAGGGACTGTGTTTGGTGTTTGGGGGCATTGTGTGTGTGTGTGTGTGTGTGTGTGTGTTTTCAGGGGTTTGTGTGTGTGTTGGTGGGACTGTGTGTGTGTGTGTGTTGGTGAGACTGTGTGTGTGTATGTTGGTGGGACTGTGTGCGTGTGTATTTGTGGGTGTGTGTGTTGGGGTGGACTGAGTGTGTGTGTGTGTGTGTTGCGTGGCACTGTTTCTGTTTGTGTGTTGGGTGGGACTCTGTGGGTGCGTTTGTGTGTTGGGTGGGAGTGTGTGTGTGTTTGACGGGACTGCGCCTGTGTGTGTGTATGTGTACGTATGTGTTCAAGAGGTGTGTGTGTGTGTGTTTGGGGGGGACTCTGTGTGTGTGTGTTTGGGGGGGACTGTGTGTGTGTGTGTGTGTGTGTGTGTGTGTGTGTGTGTGAGAGTGTGTGTATTTGGGGGGGACTGTGTGTGTGTGTTTGGGAAGGACTGTATGTGTGTGTGTGTGGGGGGGGACTGTGTGTGTGTGTGTTTGAGGGAGGACTATGTGTGTGTGTTTGGGGGGACTGTGTGTTTGGGGGGGACTGTGTGTGTGTGAGTGTGT
>NC_081362.1:38525461-38535461 GCF_030684315.1 Stegostoma tigrinum
GTGTTTGGGGGTACTGTGTGAATGTGTGTGTGTTTTTGTGTGTGTGTGTGTGTGCATGCACGCTTGAAGGGATGGTGTGTGTGTGTGTGTGTTTGAGGAGGGCTGTGTGTGTGTTGGGTGTGACTGTGTGTGTGTGTGTGTGTGTGTGTGTGTGTGTGTGTGTGTGTGTGTGTGTGTGTGTGTGTCTGTTTGTGTGTGATGTTAGGTGGAATGTGTGTTTGTGGGGTGGGATGTATGTGTGGAGTGTGTGTGTATGTGTGTGGTGGCTGGGACTGTGTGTGCATGTGTGTTTAAGGGGACACTATGTGTGTGTGTATGTTGGGTGGGACTGTTTGTGTGTTGGGTGGGACTGTGTCTGTGTGAGAGTGTGTGTGCATGTGTATGGTGGGTGGGACTGTGTGTGCGTGTGTGTTTTGGGGGGATTGTATGCGTGCGTGTGTGTGAGTGTGTGGATGCGTGTGCGTATGTGTCTGTGTGCCTGGGGGTACTGTGTGAATGTATGTGTGTGTGTGTGTGTGTGTGTGTGTGTGTGTGTGTGTGTGTGTGTGTGTGTGTGTGTGTGTGTGTGTGTGTGTGTTTGAGGGGGGACCATGACTTTCTGTGCGTGTGCGTGTTTGAGGGGGGACTGTGTGTGTGTGTGTGTGTGTGTGTGTGTGTGTTTCGGTGGACTCTGTGTGCGTTTGGGGAAACTGTGTGTGTTTTTGGTGGGGGGACTGTGTGTGTTTGTGTTTGCGGGACTGTGTGTGTTTGGGGGAACTGTGTGTTTGTGTGTGTGAGTGTGTGTGTTGGGTGGGACTGTGTGTGTGTATGGTGGGTGGGACTGTGTGTGCGTGTGTGTTTTGGGGGGATTGTATGCGTGCGTGTGTGTGAGTGTGTGGATGCATGTGCGTATGTGTCTGTGTGCCTGGGGGTACTGTGTGAATGTGTGTGTGTTTTTGTGGGAACTGTGTGTGTATGTCTGTGCGAGTGTCTGTGTGTGTGCACGCGCGCTTGAAGGGATTGTGTGTGTGCGTGTTTGAGGAGTTTGTGTCTTTGTTTGGGGTTGGCTGTGTGTGTGTGTGTTGGGTGGGACTGTGTGTGTGTGTTGGGTGGGACTGTGTGTGTGTGTGTGTGTGTGTGTGTGTGTGTGTGTGTGTGTGTTGGGTTGGAGTGTGTGTGTGTGCATGTGAGTCTGTGTGTGCTGGGGTTTGCAGTCCGTGTATGTGTGTGGTGTTAGGTGGAATGTGTGTTGGTTGGGGGACGTCTGTGTGCAGTGTGTGTGTATGTGTGTGGTATTAGTTTGAATGTGTGTTGGTTGGGGGGGGGACGTTAGTGTGGAGTGTGTGTGTATGTGTGTTTTGCGTGGGACTGTGTGTGTGTGTGTTTGGGGGACACTGTGTGTGTGCGGGGGTTGTGGGTGGAGTGTGTGTGTGGGTGTGTGGATGTATGTGTGTGTGTGCTTGGGTGTACTGTGTGAATGTGTGCGTGTGTTTTTGTGTGTGTGTGTGTGTTTTTGTGGGAACTGTGTGTGTGTGTGTGTGTGTGTGTGTGTGTGTTGGGGGGACTGTGTGTGTGTGTTTGGGGGGGACTGTATGTGTGTGTGTGTGTGTGTGTGTGTGTGTGTGTGTGTGTGTGTGTGTTGGGTGGGACTGTGTGTGTTTTGGGTAGGACTGTGTTCTGTGTGTGTGTGTCTGTGTTGGGTTGGACTGTGTGTGTGTGTGTGTGTGTTTGTCTGTGTCTGTGTTGCGTTGGACTGTGTGTGTGTACGCTTGTGTTGGGTTGGAGTGTATGTGTGTGAGTCTGTGTGTGCTGGGGTTTGCAGTCTGTGTATGTGTGTGGTGTTAGGTGGAATGTGTGTTGGTCAGGGGACGTCTGTGTGTAGAGTGTGTGTGTGTGTGTGTGTTGGGGAAACTGTGTGTGTTTGTGTTTGCGGGACGGTGTGTGTTTGTGTTTGGGGGAACTGTGTGTGTGTGTGTGTGTGTGTGTGTGTGTGTGTGTGTGTGTGTTTCGGTGGACTCTGTGTGCGTTTGGGGGAACTGTGTGTGTTTTTGTTGGGGGGACTGTGTGTGTTTGTGTTTGCGGGACTGTGTGTGTTTGGGGGAACTGTGTGTTTGTGTGTGTGTGTGCGTGTTGGGTGGGACTGTGTGTGTGTGTTTGGTGGGACTGTGTGTGTGTGTGTTGTGGGTGGGACTGTGTGTGTGTGTGTGTCTGTTGGGTGGGACTGTGTGTGTGTGTGTTGGGTGGGACTGTTTGTGTGTTGGGTGGGACTGTGTCTGTGTGAGAGTGTGTGTGCATGTGTATGGTGGGTGGGACTGTGTGTGCGTGTGTGTTTTGGGGGGATTGTGTGCGTGCGTGTGTGTGTGTGTGTGTGTTTTTGTGGGAACTGTGTGTGTATGTCTGTGCGAGTGTGTGTGTGTGTGTGTGTGCACGCGCATTGTGTGTGTGTGTGTGTGTTGGGGGACTGTGTGTGTGTGTTTGGGGGGGACTGTGTGTGTGTGTGTGTTTGGGGGGGACTGTGTGTGTGTGTGTGTTTGGGTGGGACTCTGTGTGTGTGTGTGTGTGTGTGTGTGTGTGTGTGTGGTGGGGTGTGTGTGTGGATGCGTGTGTGTGTGTGTGTGTGTGTTTGGGGGTACTGTGTGAATGTGTGTGTGTTTTTGTGTGTGTGTGTGTGTGTGTGTGTGTGCATGCACGCTTGAAGGGATGGTGTGTGTGTGTGTGTGTTTGAGGAGGGCTGTGTGTGTGTTGGGTGTGACTGTGTGTGTGTGTGTGTCTGTTTGTGTGTGATGTTAGGTGGAATGTGTGTTTGTGGGGTGGGATGTATGTGTGGAGTGTGTGTGTATGTGTGTGGTGGCTGGGACTGTGTGTGCATGTGTGTTTAAGGGGACACTGTGTGTGTGTGTGTGTGTGTGTGTGTGTGTGTGTGTGTGTGTGTGTGTGTGTACACTTGAGGGGATTGTGTGTGTGTTTGAGGGGACTCTGTGTGTGTGTGTGTGTTTGGGGGGTAATGCGTGTGTGTGTGTTTAAGGGGATACTGTGTGTGTGTGTGTGTGTGTATGTCTGTCTGTTTGTGTGTGATGTTAGGTGGATTGTGTGTTTGTGGGGTGGGATGTATGTGTGGAGTGTGTGTGCATGTGTGTGGTGGCTGGGACTGTGTGTGCATGTGTGTTTAAGGGGACACTGTGTGTGTGTGTGTGTGTGCTGGGGTTTGCAGTCTGTGTATGTGAGTGGTGATAGGTGGAATGTGTGTTGGTTGGGGGCGACGTCTGTGTGGAGTGTGTGTGTATGTGTGTGGTGGGTGGGACTGTGTGTGCGTGTGTGTTTGGGGGGCACTGTGTGTGTGTGCATGTGTGTGTGTGGGTTGGGGTGGGGTGTGTGTGGGTCTGTGGATGTATGTGTGTGTGTGCTTGGGGGTACTGTGTGAATGTGTGTGTGTTTTTGTGTGTGTGTGTGTTTTTGTGGGAACTGTGTGTGTATGTCTGTGCGAGTGTGTGTGTGTGTGTGTGTGCATGCACACTTGAAGGGATTGTGTGTGTGTGAGTGTTTGAGGAGATTGTGTGTGAGTGTGTGTGTTTGGGGGGGTCTGTGTGTGTGTGTTTGGGGAGGACTGTATGTGTGTGTGTGTGTTTAGGGGGGACTCTGTGTGTGTGTGTGTGTGTTTGGGGGGGACTGTGTGCGTGTGTGTTTGAGGGGGGACCATGTGTGTGTGTGTGTGTGTGTGTTTGTGTTTCGGTGGACTCTGTGTTTGTTTGGGGGAACTGTGTGTGTTTTTGGGGGGACTGTGTGTGTTTGTGTTTGCAGGACTGTGTGTGTTTGGGGTAACTGTGTGTTTGTGTGTGTGAGTGTGTGTGTGTTCGGTGGGACTGTGTGTGTGTGTGTGTGTGTGTTGGGTGGGACTGTGTGTGTGTGTGTGTTGGGTGGGACTGTGTGTGTGTGTGTGTTGGGTGGGACTGTGTGTGTGTGTGTGTTGGGTGGGACTGAGTGTGTGTGTGTTGGGTGGGACTGTGTGTGTGTGTTGGGTGGGATTGTTTGTGTGTTGGGTGGGACTGTGTGTGTGCATGTTTCGGGGGACTGTGTCTGTGTGAGAGTGTGTGTGCATGTGTATGGTGGGTGGGACTGTGTGTGCGTGTGTGTTTTGGGGGGATTGTGTGTGTGTGTGTGAGTGTGTGGATGCGTGTGCGTATGTGTCTGTGTGCCTGGGGGTACTGTGTGAATGTATGTGTGTGTGTGTGTGTGTGTGTGTGTGTGTGTGTGTGTGTGTGTGTGTGTTTTTGTGGGAACTGTGTGTGTATGTCTGTGCGAGTGTCTGTGTGTGTGCACGCGCGCTTGAAGGGATTGTGTGTGTGCGTGTTTGAGGAGTTTGTGTCTTTGTTTGGGGTGGGCTGTGTGTGTGTATTGGGTGGGACTGTGTGTGTGTGTGTGTGTGTGTGTGTGTGTTTGAGGGAACTGTGTGTGTGTGTGTACGCTTGAGGGGATTGTGTTTGAGGGGACTGTGTGTGTGTGTGTTTGAGGGGACTGTGTGTGTGTGGGTTGGGGTAGGGTGTGTGTGTGGGTCTGTGGATGCATGTGTGTATGTGTGTGTGTGCTTGGGTGTACTGTGTGAATGTGTGTGTGTTTTTGTGGGAACTGTGTGTGTATGTCTGTGCAAGTGTGTGTGTGTGTGCACGCGCACTTGAAGGGATTGTGTGTGTGTGCGTGTTTGAGGGGACTGTGTGTGTGTGTTTTGGGGGCAGTGTGTTTGGGGGAACTGTGTGTGTTTGTGTTTGCGGGACGGTGTGTCTATGTGTTTGGGAGAACTTTGTGTGTGTGTGTGTGTGTGTGTGTGTGTGTGTACGCTTGAGGGACTTGTGTGTGTGTGTACGCTTGAGGGACTTGTGTGTGTGTGTGTTTGATGGGACTGTGTGTGTGTGTGTGTGTGTGTGTGTGTGTGTGTGTGTGTGTGTGTGTGTGTGTGTTTGGGGAGTACTGTGTGTGTGTGTCTGTTTGTGTTTGGGGATTTCTGTGTGTGTGTGCATGTGTTTTGGAGTACTGTGCGAATGTGTGTGTGTTTTTGTGTGTGTGTGGTTTTGTGGGATCTGTGTGGGTATGTGTGTGCGAGTGTGTGTTTGTGTGCACGTGTGCTTGAAGGGATTGTGTGTGTGTGTGCGTGTTTGAGGGGATTGTGTCTGTGAGTGTTTGGGGAGGACTGTGTGTGTTGGGTGGGACTGTGTGTGTGTGTAAGTGTGTGTGTGTTGGGTGGGACTGTGTGTGTGTGAGTGTGTGTGTGTTTGATGGGACTGTGAGTGTGTGTGTGTGTGTGTGTGTGTGTGTGTGTTTTTCAGGGGGACTGTGTGTTTTTGTGTGTGTGTGGTTTTGTGGGATCTGTGTGGGTATGTGTGTGCGAGTGTGTGAGTGTGCACGCGCTTGAAGGGATTGTGTGTGTGTGTGCGTGTTTGAGGGGATTGTGTCTGTGAGTGTTTGGGGAGGACTGTGTGTGTTGGGTGGGACTGTGTGTGTGTGTAAGTGTGTGTGTGTTGGGTGGGACTGTGTGTGTGTGAGTGTGTGTGTGTGTGTGTGTGTTTTTCAGGGGGACTGTGTGTTTTCGTGTGTGGGTATGTGTGCGAGTGTGTGTGTGTGTGTGTGTGTGTTTTTCAGGGGGACTGTGTGTTTTCGTGTGTGGGTATGTGTGCGAGTGTGTGTGTGTGTGTGTGTGTGTGTGTGTGTGTGTGTGTGCATGCGTGCTTGAAGGGATTGTGTGTGTGCGTGTTTGAGGGGATTGTGTCTGTGAGTGTTTGGGGAGGACTGTGTGCGTGCGTTGGTTAGGACTGTGTGTGTGTGAGTGTGTGTGTGTGTGTGTGGTGGGTGTGTTGCATGGGAGTGTGTTTCAGGGGGACTGTGTTTTTGGGGGAACTGTGTGTGTGTGTTGAGTGGGACTGTGTGTGTGTGTGTGTGTGTGTGTGTGTGTGTGTGTATGTGTGTGGTGTGTGTGTTGCATGGGAGTGTGTGTTTGGGGGAACTGTGTGTGTGTGTTGGCTGGGACTATGTGTGTAGGTGTGTGTGTGTGTTGTGTGGGACTGTGTGTGTTGCGTGGGACTGTGTGTGTGTTGGTTGGACTGTGTGTGTGTGTGTCTGCGTGTTGGGTGGAATGGTGTGTGTGCGTGTGTTGCGGTGGAGTGTGCGTGCGTGTCTGTGTATGTGTGTGTGTGTTAGGTGGGATGTGTGTTTGTGGGGTGGGACGTCTGTGTGGAGTGTGTGTGCATGTGCCTGGTGGGTGGGCCTGTGTGTGCGTGTGGTTTGGGGGAACTGTGTGTGTTTGTGTTTGCGGGATGGTGTGTCTATGTGTTTGGGAGAACTGTGTGTGTGTGTGTGTGTGTGTGTGTGTGTGTGTGTGTGTGTGTGTGTGTGTGTGTGTGTGTGTGTGTGTACGCTTGAGGGACTTGTGTGTGTGTGTTTGATGGGACTGTGTGCGTGTGTGTGTGTGTGTGTGTGTGTGTGTGTGTGTGTGTGTGTGTGTGTGTGTTTGGGGAGTACTGTGTGTGTGTCTGTTTGTGTTTGGGGATTTCTGTGTGTGTGTGCATGTGTTTTGGAGTACTGTGCGAATGTGTGTGTGTTTTTGTGTGTGTGTGGTTTTGTGGGTATGTGTGTGCGAGTGTGTGTGTGTGTGTGTGTGTGCACGTGTGCTTGAAGGGATTGTGTGTGTGTGTGCGTGTTTGAGGGGATTGTGTCTGTGAGTGTTTGGGGAGGACTGTGTGTGTTGGGTGGGACTGTGTGTGTGTAAGTGTGTGTGTGTTGGGTGGGCCTGTGTGTGCATGTGGTTTGGGGGGGACTGTGTGTGTGTGTGTGTGTGTGTGTGTGTGTGTGTGTGTGTGTGTGTGTGTGTGTGTGTGTGTGTGTGTTTTTCAGGGGGACTGTGTGTTTTTGTGTGTGTGTGGTTTTGTGGGATCTGTGTGGGTATGTGTGTGCGAGTGTGTGTGTGTGAGTGTGCACGCGCTTGAAGGGATTGTGTGTGTGCGTGTTTGATGGGATTGTGTCTGTGAGTGTTTGAGGAGGACTCTGTGTGTGTGTTGGGTGGGATTGTGTGTGTGTGAGTGTGTGTGTGTGTTGGCTGGGACTGTGTGTGTGTGTGTGTGTGTGTGTGTGTGTGTGTGTGTGTGTGAGTGCGTGTGTGTTGGGTGGGACTGTGTGCATGTGTGTTGGGTGGGACTATGTGTGTGTGTGTGTATGTTTGAGGGAGACTGTGTGTTTGGGGCAACTGTGTGTGTGTTGGCTGGGACTGTGTGTGTGTGTGTGTGTGTGTGGTGTGTGTGTTGCATGGGACTGTGTGTGTTGGGTGGACTGTGTGTGTGTGTGTGTCTGTGTGTTGGGTGGAATGGTGTGTGTGCGTGTGTTGCAGTGGAATGTGCGTGCGTGTCTGTGTATGTGTATGTGTGTGTTGTTAGGTGGGATGTGTGTTTGTGGGGTGGGACTGTGTGTGGAGTGTGTGTGCATGTGCGTGGTGGGTGGGCCTGTGTGTGCATGTGGTTTGGGGGGGACTGTGTGTGTGTGTGTGTGTGTGTGTGTGTGTGTGTGTGTGTGTTTTTCAGGGGGACTGTGTGTTTTCGTGTGTGGGTATGTGTGCGAGTGTGTGTGTGGTGTGTGTGTTTTTCAGGGGGACTGTGTGTTTTCGTGTGTGGGTATGTGTGCGAGTGTGTGTGTGGTGTGTGTGTTGCATGGGAGTGTGTGTTTGGGGGAACTGTGTGTGTTGGCTGGGACTATGTGTGTAGGTGTGTGTGTGTGTTGTGTGGGACTGTGTGTGTTGCGTGGGACTGTGTGTGTGTTGGTTGGACTGTGTGTTTGTGTGTATCTGCGTGTTGGGTGGAATGATGTGTGTGCATGTGTTGCGGTGGAGTGTGCGTGCGTGTCTGTGTATGTGTGTGGTGTTAGGTGGGATGTGTGTTTGTGGGGTGGGACGTCTGTGTGGAGTGTGTGTGCATGTGTGTGGTGGGTGGGCCTGTGTGTGTTTGGGGGGGACTGTGTGTGTGTGTGTGTGTGTGTGTGTGTGTGTGTGTGTGTGTGTGTGTGTGTGTGTGTGTGTGTTTGTGTGTGTGTTTTTCAGGGGGACTGTGTGTTTTCGTGTGTGGGTATGTGTGCGAGTGTGTGTGTGTGTGTGCATGCGCGCTTGAAGGGATTGTGTGTGTGCGTGTTTGAGGGGATTGTGTCTGTGAGTGTTTGGGGAGGACTGTGTGCGTGCGTTGGTTAGGACTGTGTGTGTGTGAGTGTGTGTGTGTGTGTGTGTGGTGGGTGGGACTGTGTGTGTGTGTTTCAGGGGGACTGTGTTTTTGGGGGAACTGTGTGTGTGTGTTGTGTGGGACTGTGTGTGTGTGTGTTGAGTGGGACTGTGTGTGTGTGTGTGTGTGTGTGTGTGTATGTGTTGCATGGGAGTGTGTGTTTGGGGGAACT
The DNA here is from genome assembly GCF_030684315.1 of Stegostoma tigrinum. Lineage (NCBI taxonomy): Eukaryota > Metazoa > Chordata > Chondrichthyes > Orectolobiformes > Stegostomatidae > Stegostoma > Stegostoma tigrinum. Next base: position 38,533,856 of record NC_081362.1, read on the forward strand.
GTGTGTGTGTGTTGGCTGGGACTATGTGTGTAGGTGTGTGTGTGTGTGTTGTGTGGGACTGTGTGTGTTGCGTGGGACTGTGTGTGTGTTGGTTGGACTGTGTGTGTGTGTGTCTGCGTGTTGGGTGGAATGGTGTGTGTGCGTGTGTTGCGGTGGAGTGTGCGTGCGTGTCTGTGTATGTGTGTGTGTGTTAGGTGGGATGTGTGTTTGTGGGGTGGGACGTCTGTGTGGAGTGTGTGTGCATGTGTGTGGTGGGTGGGCCTGTGTGTGTTTGGGGGGGACTGTGTGTGTGTGTGTGTGTGTGTGTGTGTGTGTGTGTGTGTGTGTGTGTGTGTGTGTGTGTGTGCACGCGCGCGCTTAGGGGTACTGTGTGAATGTGTGTCTGTTTTTGTGTGTGTGTGGTTTTGTGGGATCTGTGTGGGTATGTGTGTGCGAGTGTGTGTGTTTGAGGGGATTGTGTGAGTGTGTGTGTTTGGGGGGGACTGTGTGTGTGTGTGTGAGTGTGTGTGTTTGGGAGGGACTCTTTGTGTGTGTGTGTGTTTGGTGGGGACTGTATGTGTGTGTGTGTGTGTGTGTGTGTTTGGGGGGGACTGTATGTGTGTGTGTTTATGTTTGGGGGGGGTCTGTATGTTTGTGTGTTTGGGGAGGTCTGTATGTGTGTGTGTGTGTGTTTGGGGGGGACTGTGTGTGTGTGGGGGGGGACTGTGTGTGTGTGAGTGTGTGTGTGTGTTTGAGGCGGGACCGTGTGTGTGTGTGTGTGTGTGTGTGTGTGTGTGTGTGTGTGTGTGTTTGGGGGGGACTGTGTGCGTGTGTGTGTGGGGGGGTGACTGTGTGTGTGGGGGGGGTGACTGTGTGTGTGTGTGTGTGTGTGTGTGTGTGTGTGTGTGTGTGTGTGTGTGTGTGTGTGTGTGTGTTGAGGGGGGACCATGTGTGTCTGTGTGTGTGTGTTTGTGTTACGGTGGACTCTGTGTGTGTTTGGGGGAACTGTATGTGTTTTTGTTCGGGGGACTGTGTGTGTTTGTGTTTGCGGGACTGTGTGTGTTTGGGGGAACTGTGTGTTTGTGTGTGTATGTGTGTGTGTTGGGTGGGACTGTGTGTGTGTGTGTGTTGGGTGGGACTGTGTGTGTTGGGTGGGACTGTGTGTGTGCATGTTTCGAGGCATGTGTGAGTGTGTGGATGCATATGCGTATGTGTCTGTGTACCTGGGCGTGCTGTGTGAATGTATGTGTGTTTGTGTGTGTGTGCGAGTGTCTGTGTGTGTGCACGCACGCTTGAAGGTATTGTGTGTGTGCGTGTTTGAGGAGTTTGTGTCCGTTTGTTTGGGGTGGGCTGTGTGTGTGTGTTGGGTGGGACTGTGTGTGTGTGTGTTTGGGTGAACTGTGTGTGTTTGTGTTTGCGGGACTGTGTGTTTGTGTTTGGGGGAAACTGTGTGTGTGTGTGGGTGTGTGTGTGTGTGTGTTGGGTGGGACTGTGTGTGTGTGTTGGGTGGGACTGTGTGTGCGTGTGTGTGTTATTTGGGACTGTGTGTGTGTGTTGAGTGGGACTGTGTATGTGTGTTTGGTGGGACTGTGTGTTTTGGGTAGGACTGTGTGTCTGTGTGTGTGTG
>NC_081362.1:38557961-38560461 GCF_030684315.1 Stegostoma tigrinum
CTGTGTGTGTGCACGCGCGCTTGAAGGGATTGTGTGTGTGCGTGTTTGAGGAGTTTGTGTCCGTTTGTTTGGGGTGGGCTGTGTGTGTGTGTGTTTGGGTGAACTGTGTGTGTTAGTGTTTGCGGGACGGTGTGTGTTTGTGTTTGGGGGAAACTTTGTGGGTGTGTGATTTTGGGTGAACTGTGTGTGTTTGTGTTTGCGGGACTGTGTGTGTTTGTGTTTGGGGGAAACTGTGTGTGTGTGTGTGTGTGTGTGTGTGTGTGTGTGTGTGTATTGGGTGGGACTGTGTGCATGTGTGTTGGGTGGGACTGTGTGTGTGTATGTTTGAGGGGGACTGTGTGTTTGGGGCAACTGTGTGTGTGTGTTGGCTGGGACTGTGTGTATGGGTGTGTTTGGGGGGGACTGTGTGTGTGTGTGGGGGGGACTGTATGTGTGTGTGTGTGTGTTGAGTGGGACTGTGTGTGTGTGTTTCAGGGGAACTGTGTGTGTGTTGGCTGGGACTGTGTGTGTGGGTGTGTGTGTGTGTGTGTGTGTTGCGTGGGACTGTGTGTGTGTTGGTTGGACTGTGTGTGTGTGTGTGTGTGTGTGTGTGTGTTGGGTGGGACTGTGTGTGTGTGTTGGGTGGGACTGTGTGTGTGTGTGTTGGGTGGGATTGTGTATGTGTGTTGGGTGGGACTGTGTGTGTTGGGTGGGACTGTGTGTGTGTGTTGGGTGGGACTGTGTGTGTGTGTTGGGTGGGACTGTGTGTGTGCATGTTTCGTTGGACTGTGTCTGTGTGAGAGTGTGTGTGCATGTGTATGGTGGGTTGGACTGTGTGTGCGTGTGTGTTTTGGGGGGATTGTGTGTGTGCGTGCGTGCGTGCGTGTGTGTGTGTGAGTGTGTGGATGCGTGTGCGTATGTGTCTGTATGCCTGGGGATACTGTGTGAATGTATGTGTGTTTGTGTGTGTGTGTGTTTTTGTGGGAACTGTGTGTGTATGTCTGTGCGAGTGTCTGTGTGTGTGCACGCACGCTTGAAGGGATTGTGTGTGTGCGTGTTTGAGGAGTTTGTGTCTTTGTTTGGGGTGGGCTGTGTGTGTGTGTTGGGTGGGACTCTGTGTGTGTGTGTGTGTGTGTGTGTGTGTGTGTGTGTTTTTGAGGGAACTGTGTGTGTGTACGCTTGAGGGGATTGTGTTTGAGGGGACTCTATGTGTGTGTGTGTTTGAGGGGACTGTGTGTGAGTGTGTGTGTGTGTGTTTGGGGGGTAATACATGTGTGTGTGTGAGTGTGTGTGTGTGTGTGCTGGGTTTGCAGTCTGTGTATGTGTGTGGTGATAGGTGGAATGTGTGTTGGTTGGGGGGGACGTCTATGTGGAGTGTGTGTGTATGTGTGTGGTGGATGGGACTGTGTGTGCGTGTGTGTTTGGGGGGCACTGTGTGTGTGTGCATGTGTGTGTGTGGGTTGGGGTAGGGTGTGTGTCTGGGTCTGTGGATGCATGTGTGTGTGTGTGCTTGGGGGGACTGTGTGAATGTGTGTGTGTTTTTGTGTGTGTATTTTTGTGGGAACTGTGTGTGAATGTCTGTGCAAGTATGTGTGTGTGTGCACGCGCACTTGAAGGGATTGTGTGTGTGTTCGTGTTTGAGGGGACTGTGTGTGTGTGTGTGTTTTGGGGGCAGTGTGTTTGGGGGAACAGTGTGTGTTTGTTTTTGCGGGACGGTGTGTTTTTGTGTTTGGGAGAACTGTGTGTGTGTGTGTGTGTGTGTGTGTGTGTGTGTGTGTGTGTGTGTGTTTGGGGAGTAATGTGTGTGTGTGTGTCTGTTTGTGTTTGGGGTTGTCTGTGTGTGTGTGCATGTGTTTTGGAGTACTGTGCGAATGTGTGTGTGTTTTTGTGTGTGTGTGGTTTTGTGGGATCTGTGTGGGTATGTGTGTGCGTGTGTGTGTGTGTGTGTGTGTGTGTGTGTGTGTGTGTGTGTGTGTGTGCACGCGTGCTTGAAGGGATTGTGTGTGTGCGTGCGTGTTTGAGGGGATTGTGTCTGTGAGTGTTTGGGGAGGACTGTGTGTGTGTTGGGTGGGACTGTGTGTGTGTGAGTGTGTGTGTGTTGGGTGGGACTGTGTGTGTGTGTGTGTGTGTGTGTGTTGGGTGGGACTGTGTGTTTGTGTGTGTGTTGGGTGGGACTGTGTGTGTTTGTGTGTTTTTCAGGGGGACTGTGTGTTTTTGTGTGTGTGTGGTTTTGTGAGATCTGTGTGGGTATGTGTGTGCGAGTCTGTGTGTGTGTGTGTGTGTGTGTGTGTGTGTGTGTGTGTGTGTGCACACGCGCTTGAAGGGATTGTGTGTGTGCGTGTTTGATGGGATTGTGTCTGTGAGTGTTTGGGGAGGACTGTGTGTGTGCGTTGGGTGCGACTGTGTGTGTGTGAGTGTGTGTCTGTTTTGGTTGGACTGTGTGTGTGTGTGTGTGTGTGTGAGTGCGTGTGTGTTGGGTGGGACTGTGTGCATGTGTGTTGGGTGGGACTGTGTGTGTGTG
>NC_081362.1:38572961-38580461 GCF_030684315.1 Stegostoma tigrinum
GTGTGTGTGTGTGTGCTGGGTTTGCAGTCTGTGTATGTGTGTGGTGATAGGTGGAATGTGTGTTGGTTGGGGGGGACGTCTATGTGGAGTGTGTGTGTATGTGTGTGGTGGATGGGACTGTGTGCACGTGTGTGTTTGGGGGGCACTGTGTGTGTGTGCATGTGTGTGTGTGGGTTGGGGTAGGGTGTGTGTGTGGGTCTGTGGATGCATGTGTGTGTGTGTGCTTGGGGGGACTGTGTGAATGTGTGTGTGTTTTTGTGTGTGTATTTTTGTGGGAACTGTGTGTGAATGTCTGTGCAAGTATGTGTGTGTGTGCACGCGCACTTGAAGGGATTGTGTGTGTGTTCGTGTTTGAGGGGACTGTGTGTGTGTGTTTTGGGGGCAGTGTGTTTGGGGGAACTGTGTGTGTTTGTTTTTGCGGGACGGTGTGTTTGTGTTTGGGAGAACTGTGTGTGTGTGTGTGTGTGTGTGTGTGTGTGTGTGTGTGTGTGTGTTTGGGGAGTAATGTGTGTGTGTGTGTCTGTTTGTGTTTGGGGTTGTCTGTGTGTGTGTGCATGTGTTTTGGAGTACTGTGCGAATGTGTGTGTGTTTTTGTGTGTGTGTGGTTTTGTGGGATCTGTGTGGGTATGTGTGTGTGTGTGTGTGTGTACGCGTGCTTGAAGGGATTGTGTGTGTGCGTGCGTGTTTGAGGGGATTGTGTCTGTGAGTGTTTGGGGAGGACTGTGTGTGTGTTGGGTGGGACTGTGTGTGTGTGAGTGTGTGTGTGTTGGGTGGGACTGTGTGTTTGTGTGTGTGTTGGGTGGGACTGTGTGTGTGTGTGTTTGTGTGTTTTTCAGGGGGACTGTGTGTTTTTGTGTGTGTGTGGTTTTGTGGGATCTGTGTGGGTATGTGTGTGCGAGTGTGTGTGTGTGTGTGTGTGCACACACGCTTGAAGGGATTGTGTGTGTGCGTGTTTGATGGGATTGTGTCTGTGAGTGTTTGGGGAGGACTGTGCATGTGTGTTGGGTGCGACTGTGTGTGTGTGAGTGTGTGTCTGTTTTGGTTGGGACTGTGTGTGTGTGTGTGTGTGTGTGTTGGGTGGGACTGTGTGCATGTGTGTTGGGTGGGACTGTGTGTGTGTGTGTGTGTGTGTGTGTGTATGTTTGAGGGGGACTGTGTGTTTGGGGCAACTGTGTGTGTGTGTTGGCTGGGACACTGTGTGTGTGTGTGTGTGTGTGTGTTTGGGGAGTAATGTGTGTGTGTGTGTGTGTCTGTTTGTGTTTGGGGTTGTCTGTGTGTGTGTGCATGTGTTTTGGAGTACTGTGCGAATGTGTGCGTGTTTTTGTGTGTGTGTGGTTTTGTGGGATCTGTGTGGGTATGTGTGTGTGTGTGTGTGTGTGTGTGTGTGTGTGTGCACGCGTGCTTGAAGGGATTGTGTGTGTGCATGCGTGTTTGAGGGGATTGTGTCTGTGAGTGTTTGGGGAGGACTGTGTGTGTGTTGGGTGGGACTGCGTGTGTGTGAGTGTGTGTGTGTTGGGTGGGACTGTGTGCGTGTGTGTTGGGTGGGACTGTGTGTGTGTGTTTGTGTGTGTGTTTTTCAGGGGGACTGTGTGTTTTTGTGTGTGTGTGGATTTGTGGGATCAGTGTGGGTATGTGTGTGCGAGTGTGTGTATGTGTGTGTGCACACGCACTTGAAGGGATTGTGTGTGTGCGTGTTTGATGGGATTGTGTCTGTGAGTGTTTGAGGAGGACTGTGCATGTGTGTTGAGTGCGACTGTGTGTGTGTGTGTGTGTGTGTGTGTGTGTGTGTGTTTGGGTGAACTGTGTGTGTTTGTGTTTGCAGGACTGTGTGTGTTTGTGTTTGGGGGAAACTGTGTGTTTGGGGCAACTGTGTGTGTGTGTTGGCTGGGACTGTGTGTGTGGGTGTGTTTGGGGGGGACTGTGTGTGTGTGGGGGGGGACTGTATGTGTGTGTGTGTGTGTTGGGTGGGACTCTGTGTGTGTGTGTGTGTGTGTGTGTGTGTGTGTGTGTATGTGTGTGTTGAGTGGGACTGTGTGTGTGTGTTTCAGGGGAACTGTGTGTGTGTGTTGGCTGGGACTGTGTGTGTGGGTGTTTCTGTGTGTGTTGCGTGGGACTGTGTGTGTGTGTTGGGTGGGACTGTGTGTGTGTGTTGGGTGGGACTGTGTGTGTGTGTGTTGGGTGGGATTGTGTATGTGTGTTGGGTGGGACTGTGTGTGTGTTGGGTGGGACTGTGTGTGTGTGTTGGGTGGGATTGTTTGTGTGTTGGGTGGGACTGTGTGTGTGCATGTTTCGTGGGACTGTGTCTGTGTGAGAGTGTGTGTGCATGTGTATGGTGGGTTGGACTGTGTGTGCGTGTGTCTTTTGGGGGGATTGTGTGTGTGCGTGCGTGCGTGTGTGTATGTGAGTGTGTGGATGCGTGTGCGTATGTGTCTGTATGCCTGGGGATACTGTGTGAATGTATGTGTGTTTGTGTGTGTGTGTGTTTTTGTGGGAACTGTGTGTGTATGTCTGTGCGAGTGTCTGTGCGTGTGCACGCGCGCTTGAAGGGATTGTGTGTGTGCGTGTTTGAGGAGTTTGTGTCTTTGTTTGGGGTGGGCTGTGTGTGTGTGTTGGGTGGGACTCTGTGTGTGTGTGTGTGTGTGTGTGTGTGTGTGTGTGTGTGTGTGTGTGTGTTTTTGAGGGAACTGTGTGTGTGTACGCTTGAGGGGATTGTGTTTGAGGGGACTCTATGTGTGTGTGTGTTTGAGGGGACTGTGTGTGAGTGTGTGTGTGTGTGTTTGGGGGGTAATACATGTGTGTGTGTGTGTGTGTGTGTGTGTGTGTGTGTGTGCTGGGTTTGCAGTCTGTGTATGTGTGTGGTGATAGGTGGAATGTGTGTTGGTTGGGGGGGACGTCTATGTGGAGTGTGTGTGTATGTGTGTGGTGGATGGGACTGTGTGCGCATGTGTGTTTGGGGGGCACTGTGTGTGTGTGCATGTGTGTGTGTGTGTGGGTTGGGGTAGGGTGTGTGTGTGGGTCTGTGGATGCATGTGTGTATGTGTGTGTGTGTGCTTGGGGGGACTGTGTGAATGTGTGTGTGTTTTTGTGTGTGTATTTTTGTGGGAACTGTGTGTGAATGTCTGTGCAAGTATGTGTGTGTGTGCACGCGCACTTGAAGGGATTGTGTGTGTGTTCGTGTTTGAGGGGACTGTGTGTGTGTGTGTGTGTGTGTGTGTTTGGGGAGTAATGTGTGTGTGTGTGTCTGTTTGTGTTTGGGGTTGTCTGTGTGTGTGTGCATGTGTTTTGGAGTACTGTGCGAATGTGTGTGTGTTTTTGTGTGTGTGTGGTTTTGTGGGATCTGTGTGGGTATGTGTGTGTGTGTGTGTGTGTGTGTGTGTGTGTGCACGCGTGCTTGAAGGGATTGTGTGTGTGCGTGCGTGTTTGAGGGGATTGTGTCTGTGAGTGTTTGGGGAGGACTGTGTGTGTGTTGGGTGGGACTGTGAGTGTGTGTGTGTTGGGTGGGACTGTGTGTGTGTGTGTGTGTGTTGGGTGGGACTGTGTGTTTGTGTGTGTGTTGGGTGGGACTGTGTGTGTGTGTGTTTGTGTGTTTTTCAGGGGGACTGTGTGTTTTTGTGTGTGTGTGTGGTTTTGTGGGATCTGTGTGGGTATGTGTGTGCGAGTGTGTGTGTGTGTGTGTGTGTGTGTGTGTGTGTGTGTGTGTGTGTGTGTGTGCACACGCGCTTGAAGGGATTGTGTGTGTGCGTGTTTGATGGGATTGTGTCTGTGAGTGTTTGGGGAGGACTGTGTGTGTGTTGGGTGCGACTGTGTGTGTGTGAGTGTGTGTCTGTTTTGGTTGGGACTGTGTGTGTGTGTGTCTGTGTGTGAGTGCGTGTGTGTTGGGTGGGACTGTGTGCATGTGTGTTGGGTGGGACTGTGTGTGTGTGTATGTTTGAGGGGGACTGTGTGTTTGGGGCAACTGTGTGTGTGTGTTGGCTGGGACACTGTGTGTGTGTGTGTGTGTGTGTGTGTGTGTTTGGGGAGTAATGTGTGTGTGTGTGTCTGTTTGTGTTTGGGGTTGTCTGTGTGTGTGTGCATGTGTTTTGGAGTACTGTGCGAATGTGTGTGTGTTTTTGTGTGTGTGTGGTTTTGTGGGATCTGTGTGGGTATGTGTGTGTGTGTGTGTGTGTGTGTGTGTGTGTGTGTGCACGCGTGCTTGAAGGGATTGTGTGTGTGCGTGCGTGTTTGAGGGGATTGTGTCTGTGAGTGTTTGGGGAGGACTGTGTGTGTGTTGGGTGGGACTGCGTGTGTGTGAGTGTGTGTGTGTTGGGTGGGACTGTGTGCGTGTGTGTTGGGTGGGACTGTGTGTGTGTGTTTGTGTGTGTGTTTTTCAGGGGGACTGTGTGTTTTTGTGTGTGTGTGGATTTGTGGGATCTGTGTGGGTATGTGTGTGCGAGTGTGTGTGTGTGTGTGCACATGCGCTTGAAGGGATTGTGTGTGTGCGTGTTTGATGGGATTGTGTCTGTGAGTGTTTGAGGAGGACTGTGCATGTGTGTTGGGTGCGACTGTGTGTGTGTGAGTGTGTGTCTGTTTTGGTTGGGACTGTGTGTGTGTGTGTGAGAGTGTGTGTGTGTTGGGTGGGACTGTGTGCATGTGTGTTGGGTGGGACTGTGTGTGTGTGTGTGTGTGTGTGTGTGTGTGTGTGTGTGTATGTTTGAGGGGGACTGTGTGTTTGGGGCAACTGTGTGTGTGTGTTGGCTGGGACTGTGTGTGTGGGTGTGTGTGTGTGGTGTGTGTGTTGCGTGGGACTGTGTGTGTTGCGTGGGACTGTGTGTGTGTTGGGTTGTGTGTGTGTGTGTGTGTGTGTGTGTGTGTGTGTGTGTGTTTTTCAGGGGTCTGTGTGTTTTCGTGTGTGTGTGGTTTTGTGGGATCTGTGTGGGTATGTGTGTGCGAGTGTGTGTGTGTGTGCATGCGCGCTTGAAGGGATTGTGTGTGTGCGCGTTTGAGGGGATTGTGTCTGAGTGTTTGGGGAGGACTGAGTGTGTGCGTTGGTTGGGACTGTGTGTGTGTCAGTGTGTGTCTGTTTTGGTTGGGACTGTGTGTGTGTGAGAGTGCGTGTGTGTTGGGTGGGACTGTGTGCATGTGTGTTGGGTGGGACTGTGTGTGTGTGTGTTGTGTGGGACTGTGTGTGTGTTGGGTGGACTGTGTGTGTGTGTGTGTGTGTGTGTGTGTGTGTGTGTGTGTTGGGTGGAATGGTGTGTGTGCGTGTGTTGCAGTGGAGTGTGCGTGCGTGTCTGTGTATGTGTGTGGTGTTAGGTGGGATGTGTGTTTGTGGGGTGGGACGTCTGTGTGGAATGTGTGTGCATGTGTGTGGTGGGTGGGCCTGTGTGTGCATGTGGTTTGGGTGGGACTGTGTGTGTGTGTGTGTGTGTGTGTGTGTGTGTGTGTGTGTGTGTTTTTCAGGGGTCTGTGTGTTTTCGTGTGTATGTGGTTTTGTGGTATGTGTGTGCGAGTGTGTGTGTGTGTGCATGCGTGCTTGAAGGGATTGTGTGTGTGCGTGTTTGAGGGGATTGTGTCTGTGAGTGTTTGGGGAGGACTGAGTGTGTGCGTTGGTTGGGACTGTGTGTGTGTGTGTGTGTGAGTGTGTGTGTGTTGGGTCGGACTGTATGTGTGTGTGTGTGTGTTTTTGGGGGAACTGTGTGTGTATGTTGGCTGGGACTGTGTGTGTGTGTGTGTGTGTGTGTGTGTGTGTGTGGTATGTGTGTTGCATGGGAGTGTGTGTTTGGGGGAACTGTGTGTGTGTGTTGGCTGGGACTGTGTGTGTGTGTGTGTGTGTGTTGCGTGGGACTGTGTGTTGCGTGGGACTGTGTGTGTGTTGTTTGGACTGTGTGTGTGTGTGTCTGCGTGTTGGGTGGAATGGTGTGTGTGCGTGTGTTGCGGTGGAGTGCGCGTGCGTGTCTGTGTATGTGTGTGTGTGTGGTGTTAGGTGGGATGTGTGTTTGTGGGGTGGGGCGTGTGTGTGGAGTGTGTGTGCATGTGTGTGGTGGGTGGGCCTGTGTGTGTTTTGGGGGGACTGTGTGTGTGTGTGTGGTGGGGTGTGTGTGTGGGTGTTTGAGGGGATTGTGTCTGTGTGTTTGAGGAGGGCTGTGTGTGTGTGTGTGTTTGAGGGGACTGTGTGTGTGTGAGTGTGTGTTTGAGGGGACTGTGTGTGTGTGTGTTTGAGGGGACTATGCGTGTGTTTTGGGAACAGTGTGTGTGTTTGGGGGAACTGTGTGTGTTTGTGTTTGAGGGGACGGTGTGTGTTTGTGTTTGAGGGGATGGTGTGTGTTTGTGTTTGAGGGGACGGTGTGTTTGTGTTTGGGGGAACTGTGTGTGTGTGTGGGTGTGTGGATGCATGTGTGTATGTGTGTGTGTGCTTGGGGGTACTGTGTGAATGTGTGTGTGTTTTTGTGGGAACTGTGTGTATGTGTGTGTGTGTGTGTGTGTGTGTGTGTGTGTGTGTGTGTGTGTGTGTGTGTGTGTGTGTGTGCCCGCGCGCTTGAAGGGATGGTGTGTGTGTGCATGTTTGAGGGGATTGTGTCTGTGTGTTTGAGGAAGGCTGTGTGTGTGTGTTGGGTGGGACTGTGTGTGTGTGTGTGTGTGTGTGTGTGTGTGTGTGTGTGTGTGTGTGTGTGTGTGTTGAGGGGACTGTGTATGTGTGTGTGTGTGTGTTTGAGGGGACTGTGTATGTGTGTGTATGTATGTGTGTGTGTGTTTGAGGGGACTATGTGTGTGTTTTGGGAACAGTGTGTGTGTTTGGGGGCACTGTATGTGTTTGTGTTTGACGGGACGGTGTGTGTTTGTGGACGGTGTGTGTTTGTGTTTGCGGGACTGTTTGTTTGTGTTTGGGGGAACTGTGTGTGTGAGTTTGTGTGTGTGTGTGTGTGTGTACACGCTTGAGGGGATTGTGTGTGTGTTTGATGGGACTCTGTGTGTGTGTGTGTTTCAGGGGACTGTGTGTGAGTGTGTGTGTGTTTCAGGGGACTGTGTGTGAGTGTGTGTTTAAGGGGACACTGTGTGTATGTGTCTGTTTGTGTGTGGTGTTAGGTGGAATGTGTGTTTGTGGGGTGGGATGTGTGTGTGGAGTGTGTGTGCATGTGTGTGGTGGCTGGGACTGTGTGTGCATGTGTGTTTGGGGGGACTCTGTGTGTGTGTGTGTGTGTGTGTGTGTGTGTGTGTGTGTGTGTGTGTGTGTGTGTGTGTGGGCTAGGGTGTGCAGTCTGTGTATGTGTGTGATGATAGGTGGAATGTGTGTTGGTTGGAGGGGACGTCTGCGTGGAGTGTGTGTGTATGTGTGTGGTGGGTGGGACTGTGTGTGCATGTGTGTTTGGTGGGCACTGTGAGTGTGTGTGGGGGGGTGGGTGGGGTGTCTGTGTGTGTTTTTGTGTGTGTGTTTTTCAGGGGGACTGTGTGTTTTTGTGTGTGTGTGGTTTTGTGGGATCTGTGTGGGTATGTGTGTGCAAGTGTGTGTGTGTGTGTGTGTGT